>NC_080715.1:43802522-43820022 GCF_019097595.1 Hemibagrus wyckioides
AAATCTAATACAACAGAAATCACCATTCATCCGTCTGCGGTTTCAGATCTTTACTCATAATAGACCTCTCTCTTATTTCAGAGGAAATGAGGCCACATGCTGTCTTTATTAACAAAACAACTTTAAACAAAGATTTCTACTGAAACAAACAAACAAAAGCGCTGTCTAATTAATTTCAGAAATCACACCGCCGGCATGTACCGCGCTGAGAAAACCAAACAACTCCAATGATGAGAAATATTTTACATTTCCCAACCAGATTGAACGCTTTGTTTTTGGAAAGATTTTTCTCATATTTTTGTAACGAAGCGTAACAGTTGTGAATTTCTGCTAGTTAATGATGATGCTAGCGATTCATTTAGCTAGCTAGTAGATTATACACATGTTGTAAAGACACAGTGAGAGTGGAAACAAGACAGAATTATCCAGAAGATCAATATTTACCCCAGACGTGTCGGAAAGTTACTGAGAAAAAACTCAGAATGACTAAAATTTCACTGTAATGACGCTTAGCTTCAACCGCTAACACTATTAACATGAGTTCCACTCCTAAAAACTGAATAGATCATGAAATCGGAGCCGACAGAAACCTTTCAGCTTCATACATTGTGACCATCACAGGAACAAATATATTTATAATGACCTTTATAGCCGTGATTAGCATCACTGTGCGCTACAGAGCTATGGCGCTAATCCTGACGCTAAAACATCTTTACACTTTAATAGAATGTTCTGATCATTTTTGTCTCCATTGCTTTCTGTGCTGTTTTTTTCCCATAGTGTTGTTAGAAGCAGAGTGTTCTCAAGGTGGCATTAGACAAGCGTGCTTACACACACACTCTAACACTCACGCACACACACACACACACACACACACATTCACACACATACACACACGGCAGCCGCCCACGACACACACTTTTTCTGAGAATCTGAGCTGATGAACAGAAGGTCACTTTTGCGATCCAAATGGCGGCAGTGAGCAGACAAATTAAGTATGATTAAACCAAAAATATTATCAAATATTATTTCAGTAGGAAGGAGATGAAGCTGATTTAGCCGCTGTCACAGTCACGAGCAGCGCTACAGGAGATGCGTGTAACTACAGCTTTGAGATTTCAGATTTATTTATTACTCTATAACATTAGAATAGATAACATCTGATTTCACAGCACTGGTATACAACAGTACAGGTTCAGATGGCGGCACTGGGAAATACTCTTTATTACTATATTCTATACTCTAATATACTGCACTATACTCTAATATACTGTACTATACTCTAATATACTGCACTATACTCTAATATACTGCACTATACTCTAACACACTGCACTATACTCTAATACACTGTACTACACTCTAATGAACTGCAATATACTCTAATACACTGTACTATACTCTAATACACTGCACTATACTCTAATACACTGCACTATACTCTAATATACTGAACTATACTCTAATGCACTGCACTATACTCTAAAACACTGTACTATACTCTAATGCATTGTACTATACTCTAATATACTGTACCATACTCTAATATACTGCACTATACTCTAATATACTGTACTATACTCTAATGCATTGTACTATACTCTAATATACTGTACTATACTCTAATATACTGCACTATACTCTAATACACTGGACTATACTCTAATGCACTGCACTATACTCTAAAACACTGTACTATACTCAAATATACTGCACTACACTCTAATACACTGTACTACACTCTAATGCACTGTACTATACTCTAATATACTGAACTATACTCTAATGCACTGCACTATACTCTGGTGCACTGTACTATACTCTAATATACTGTACTATACTCTAATGCATTGTACTATACTCTAATGCACTGCACTATACTCTAATATACTGCACTATACTCTAATATACTGTACTATACTCTAATATACTGCACTATACTCTAATACACTGTACTACACTCTAATGCACTGCACTACACTCTAATGCACTGTACTATACTCTAATATACTGTACTATACTCTAATGCACTGTACTATACTCTAATACACTGCACTATACTCTAATATACTGTACTATACTCTAATACACTGCACTATACTCTAATATACTGTACTATACTCTAATACACTGTACTATACTCTAATGCACTGTACTATACTCTAATATACTGTACTATACTCTAATATACTGTACTACACTCTAATACACTGTACTATACTCTAATGCACTGTACTATTCTCTAACATACTGCACTATACTCTAAAATACTGTACTATACTCTAATACACTGCACTATACTCTAATATACTGTACTATACTCTAATATACTGTACTATACTCTAATGCACTGCACTATACTCTAATATACTGTACTATACTCTAATACACTGCACTATACTCTAATATACTGTACTATACTATAATATACTGTACTATACTCTAATATACTACACTGTACTCTAATACACTGTACTACCCTCTAATGCACTGCACTACACTCTAATATACTGTACTATACTCTAATGCACTGTACTATACTCTAATATACTGTACTATACTCTAATATACTACACTATACTCTAATACACTGTACTACACTCTAATGCACTGCACTACACTCTAATATACTGTACTATACTCTAATGCACTGCACTATACTCTAATATACTGTACTATACTCTAATGCACTGCACTATACTCTAATATACTGTACTATACTCTAATACACTGCACTATACTCTAATATACTGTACTATACTCTAATATACTGTACTATACTATAATATACTGTACTATACTCTAATGCACTGTACTATTCTCTAATATACTGCACTATACTCTAATATACTGTACTATACTCTAATACACTGCACTATACTCTAATATACTGTACTATACTCTAATATACTGTACTATACTCTAATATACTGTACTATACTCTAATATACTACACTATACTCTAATACACTGTATTACACTCTAATGCACCGCACTACACTCTAATGCACTGTACTATACTCTAATATACTGTACTATACTCTAATGCACTGCACTATACTCTAATATACTGTACTATACTCTAATACACTGTACTATACTCTAATATACTGTACTATACTATAATATACTGTACTATACTCTAATATACTATACTATACTCTAATACACTGTACTACACTCTAATGCACTGCACTACACTCTAATATACTGTACTATACTCTAATGCACTGCACTATACTCTAATATACTGTACTATACTCTAATGCACTGCACTATACTCTAATATACTGTACTATACTCTAATACACTGCACTATACTCTAATATACTGTACTGTACTATAATATACTGTACTATACTCTAATATACTACACTATACTCTAATACACTGTACTACACTCTAATGCACTGCACTACACTCTAATATACTGTACTATACTCTAATGCACTGCACTATACTCTAATATACTGCACTATACTCTAATGCACTGCACTATACTCTAATATACTGTACTATACTCTAATACACTGCACTATACTCTAATATACTGTACTATACTCTAATATACTACACTATACTCTAATACACGGTACTACACTCTAATGCACTGCACTACACTCTAATATACTGTACTATACTCTAATGCACTGCACTATACTCTAATATACTGTACTATACTCTAATATACTGTACTATACTCTAATATACTACACTATACTCTAATACACTGTACTACACTCTAATGCACTGCACTACACTCTAATATACTGTACTATACTCTAATGCACTGCACTATACTCTAATACACTGCACTATACTCTAATATACTGTACTATACTCTAATGCATTGTACTATACTCTAATATACTGTACTATACTCTAGTATACTGTACTATACTCTAATGCATTGTACTATACTCTAATATACTGTACTATACTCTAATATACTGTACTATACTCTAATATACTACACTATACTCTAATACACTGTACTACACTCTACTGCACTGCACTACACTCTAATGCACTGTACTATACTCTAATATACTGTACTATACTCTAATGCACTGTACTATACTCTAATACACTGTACTATACTCTAATATACTGTACTATACTCTAATATACTGTACTATACTCTAATGCACTGTACTATACTCTAATACACTGTACTATACTCTAATATACTGTACTATACTCTAATACACTGTACTATACTCTAATATACTGTACTATACTCTAATATACTGTACTATACTCTAATACACTGTACTATACTCTAATGCACTGTACTATACTCTAATATACTGCACTATACTCTGATGCACTGCACTACACTCTAATACACTGTACTATACTCTAATGCACTGTACTATACTCTAATGCACTGTACTATACTCTAATATACTGTACTATACTCTATTACACTGCACTATACTCTAATATACTGTGCTATACTCTAATACACTGTACTATACTCTAATATACTGTACTATACTCTAATACACTGTACTATACTCTAATACACTGTACTATACTCTAATACACTGCACTATACTCCAATACACTGCATTATACTCTAATGCACTGCACTATACTCTAATACACTGCACTATACTCTAATACACTGCACTATACTCTAATGCACTGTACTATACTCTAATACACTGTACTATACTCTAATGCACTGTACTATACTCCAATACACTGCACTATACTCTAATGCACTGTACTATACTCTAATATACTGTACTATACTCTAATATACTGTACTATACTCTAATACACTGTACTATACTCTAATATACTGTACTATACTCTAATACACTGTACTATACTCTAATTTACTGTACTATACTCTAATACACTGTACTATACTCTAATATACTGTACTATACTTTAATATACTGTACTATACTCTAATACACTGTACTATACTCTAATATACTGTACTATACTCTAATACACTGTACTATACTCTAATATACTGTACTATACTCTAATATACTGAACTATACTGTAATATACTGTACTATACTCTAATATACTGCACTATACTCTAATGTACTGTACAATACTCTAATATACTGTACTATACTTTAATATACTGTACTATACTCTAATCCACTGTACTACACTCTAATATACTGTACTATACTCTAATGCACTGTAATATACTCTAATATACTGTACTATACTCTAATATACTGTACTATACTCTAATATATTGCACTACACTCTAATGCACTGTACTATTCTCTAATATACTGTACTATACTCTAATGCACTGCACTATACTCTAATATACTGTACTATACTCTAATATACTGTACTATACTCTAATGCACTGTACTATACTCTAATATACTGTACTATACTCTAATACACTGTACTATACTCTAAAATACTGTACTATACTCTAATATACTGTACTATACTCTAATATACTGTACTATACTCTAATACACTGTACTATACTCTAATGCACTGCACTATACT
Source organism: Hemibagrus wyckioides (assembly GCF_019097595.1). Classification (NCBI taxonomy): domain Eukaryota; kingdom Metazoa; phylum Chordata; class Actinopteri; order Siluriformes; family Bagridae; genus Hemibagrus; species Hemibagrus wyckioides. The sequence goes on from NC_080715.1 coordinate 43,808,025, forward strand.
CTAAAACACTGTACTATACTCAAATATACTGCACTATACTCTAATACACTGTACTACACTCTAATGCACTGTACGATACGCTAATATACTGAACTATACTCTAATGCACTGCACTATACTCTGATGCACTGTACTATACTCTAATATACTGTACTATACTCTAATGCATTGTACTATACTCTAATGCACTGCACTATACTCTAATATACTGCACTATACTCTAATATACTGCACTATACTCTAATGCACTGCACTATACTCTAACACACTGTACTGTACTCAAATATACTGCACTACACTCTAATACACTGTACTATACTCTAATATACTGCACTATACTCTAATATACTGTACTATACTCTAATATACTACACTATACTCTAATACACTGTTCTACACTCTAATGCACTGCACTACACTCTAATGCACTGTACTATACTCTAATATACTGTACTATACTCTAATATACTGTACTATACTCTAATGCACTGTACTATACTCTAATACACTGCACTATACTCTAATATACTGTACTATACTCTAATATACTGTACTATACTCTAATATACTGCACTATACTCTAATATACTGTACTATACTCTAATGCGCTGTACTATACTCTAATATACTATACTATACTCTAATGCACTGTACTATACTCTAATACACTGCACTATACTCTAATATACTGTACTATACTCTAATGCACTGCACTATACTCTAATATACTGTACTATACTCTAATGCACTGTACTATACTCTAATGCACTGTACTATACTCTAATATACTGTACTATACTCTAATACACTGCACTATACTCTAATATACTGTACTATACTCTAATCTACTGTACTATACTCTAATACACTGTACTATACTCTAATATACTGCACTATACTCTAATGCACTGCACTATACTCTAATACACTGTACTATACTCTAATATACTACACTATACTCTAATACACTGTACTACACTCTAATGCACTGCACTACACTCTAATGCACTGTACTATACTCTAATATACTGTACTATACTCTAATGCACTGCACTATACTCTAATACACTGTACTATACTCTAATGCACTGTACTATACTCTAATACACTGCACTATACTCTAATATACTGTACTATACTCTAATACACTGCACTATACTCTAATATACTGTACTATACTCTAATATACTGTACTATACTCTAATATACTGTACTATACTCTAATGCACTGCACTATACTCTAATATACTGTACTATACTCTAATACACTGCACTATACTCTAATATACTGTACTATACTCTAATGCACTGTACTATACTCTAATACACTGCACTATACTCTAATATACTGTACTATACTCTAATACACTGCACTATACTCTAATATACTGTACTATACTCTAATATACTGCACTATACTCTAATATACTGTACTATACTCTAATGCACTGTACTATACTCTAATATACTGTACTATACTCTAATGCACTGCACTATACTCTAATACACTGTACTATACTCTAATATACTGTACTATACTCTAATACACTGCACTATACTCTAATATACTGTACTATACTCTAATACACTGCACTATACTCTAATACACTGTACTATACTCTTATGCACTGTACTATACTCTAATATACTGCACTATACTCTGATGCACTGTACTATACTCTAATACACTGCATTACACTCTAATACACTGTACTATACTCTAATGCACTGTACTACACTCTAATACACTGTACTATACTCTAATACACTGCACTATACTCTAATATACTGTACTATACTCTATTACACTGCACTATACTCTAATATACTGTACTATACTCTAATATACTGTACTATACTCTAAAACACTGCACTATACTCTAATATACTGTACTATGCTCTAATACACTGTACTATACTCTAATGCACTGTACTCTACTCTAATATACTGTACTATACTCTATTGCACTGTACTATACTCTGATATACTACACTATACTCTAATACACTGTTCTACACTCTAATGCACTGTCCTATACTCTAATATACTGTATTATACTCTAATGCACTGCACTATACTCTAATATACTGTACTATACTCTAATATACTGTACTAAACTCTAATGCACTGTACTATACTCTAATACACTGCACTATACTCTAATATACTGTACTATACTCTAATACACTCTACTATACTCTAATATACTGGACTATACTCTGATATACTGTACTATACTCTAATGCACTGTACTATACTCTAATATACTGTACTATACTCTAGTGCACTGTACTATACTCTAATACACTGCACTATACTCTAATATACTGTACTATACTCTAATACACTGCACTATACTCTAATATACTGTGCTATACTCTAATATACTGTACTATACTCTATTGCACTGTACTATACTATAATATACTGTACTATACTCTAATACACTGCACTATACTCTAATACACTGTACTATACTCTGATATACTGTACTATACTCTAATATACTGTACTATACTCTAATACACTGTACTATGCTCTAATATACTGTACTATACTCTAATACACTGCACTATACTCTAATATACTGTACTATACTCTAATATAATGCACTTTACTCCAATACACTGCACTATACTCTAATATACTGTACTATACTCTAATATACTGTACTATACTCTAATATACTGTACTATACTCTAATGCACTGTACTATACTCTAATATACTGTATTATACTCTAATACACTGTACTATACTCTAAAATACTGTACTATACTCTAATGCACTGTATTATACTCTAATATACTGTACTACACTCTAATATACTGTACTATACTCTAATATACTGTACTATACTCTAATACACTGCTCTATACTCTAATATACTGTACTATACTCTAATATACTGCACTATACTCTAATATACTGTACTATACTCTAATATACTGTACTATACTCTAATGCACTGTACTATACTCTAATACACTGTACTATACTCTAATACACTGTACTATACTCTAATATACTGTACTATACTCTAATACACTGCACTATACTCTAATACACTGCACTATACTCTAATACACTGCACTATACTCTAATATATTGCACTATACTGTAATATATTAGACTATACACAATGTACTGCACAATACTGTACTCTAATACACTGTACTATACTCTAATATACTGTACTATACTCTAATACACTGTACTATACTCTAATATACTGTACTATACTCTAATACACTGTACTATACTCTAATACACTGCACTATACTCTAATATATTGCACTATACTGTAATATATTAGACTATACACAATGTACTGCACAATACTATACTCTAATATACTGTACTATACTGCACTGTATCTAATGTTCTACATTATCCTATAATTTGCTATACTTCATATATTGGACACAGGTGTTTCATGTTCCTATATTTTCATTTATTTTATTCCTAAAACATAACAAAAGACATTATTAGTAGTTCCACATGGAGCTGAGAGACTCCGCACAGCAGATCTCAGCAAATCTGTTTAAAAAAGTATAATATAATATCACAAACAATTCTTCACATCAAGTGACGGTAAAAAAGTGTTTCATGTAGCATTTGATACAACCAAATACATCATGTAAAAAAAAAAACATTCACGTATAATACAGTTATTACAAAAACACACCAGGGCTCGGTATCACACACATACGACCAAGCCCTGATACTGTTATATGGCACCAGGGGGCGATAAAGTTACATGAGTTTTCTCTTTATTAAGTTATTATTAAGTCGTTCTATTTATAAAGTTTTGAGGCTTATAAATATTAATTTAGCTCTGTTTAAATGGTGTATACATTTATAAACACATGGCAAATTCTAAAAATATTATAATCTCTCTTTAACTTCATTGTTCGCGTTCAAAAACAAAAGACTCTACACAACATTGTCAAGAGCGCCATCTGGTGGCTGGCCGGAGTTTTGTACATTAATATAGTCATGAGTCATAATTTCTCCACACGTTTATCCACGAGTTACCTCCCCAAAAACCAGACATCGTGCTAAAATGCTAATCTTAACAATTGCACATGTTGCCTTTAGCCGACCTGAACCACAGAGGCTTTCTGACGAGCATGCTAACTAGCTAACTAGCTTGTGGCCGCATTCCAGATTGCATCATCAGGCTAAAGAGTAGCACAGTAATAAAACCCCTTCATGACCATTCAGTCGGCAATTTTGTTTTTACGCCCAAGAACGATCCCTTCCTAATGCAAGTAATGATGATGCTCAATGAACAACAACATGCTGAAGATCGCAATATATATCGTATAATTGTCCAGTTAAATGCTTCGGGGCAAGATGTGCTGCTACTTCTGTGGCTTCCTGTTTCAAAGGATACAAAACAAGGAAGTCAGTGCACAAAACAAACAAACAAACAAAAAAAAATCAAGAACTTGTGACTAAAAGACAAGAGAAATGGAAGACTTCACGCATTCCTGCACGTGCATCTCATCTCCGTCAAGTTTTGAAGACATAGTCACAGGAAATCCACAACATCCACAGGAAGTAGGTCTGCTTTGGAAGTGAAAGTAGTTTTGTTTAAAGCTCTGTCTCGTGTCAGTCCCAGAGAGCCAATAAATGAGACTTCCTGTTTCTCCTGTTTCTCAGGTTGGGGAGAAAAAATAAATCTCTCTTTTTTTTGCACCTAGGCAGTCGTGGGAAAAAAACGGAAATAACATAATGTTGAGTGACTTGGTCTCGTCTCCGATGAATTAAGCCCACACAAAAAAACAGGAAATGGTCTTTTTTGGTATCTTGGTTTGTGGTTTAAAAAAAAAAAACTCCCAGATGTCCTCATGTCCATCTCAAACTCATCTTTCAGTCTTTTCAGGACAAAACTGAGTGTCTAGTCTGTTGAGGTGATCTGGTTTGATGGTGAAATCTCCTCTCTGTCCTTCTGGACGTCTCTGGAACGTCTCACGATGGCGAGATCTGCTCCAGCAGCGGGTTCTTCTCGCTCTCCGGGGTCTGGACGCTGTCTCTGCGGACGATGCAGGTGGGACGGTGGAGGTTGAGCATGTGGATGAGACGTTGACGTTCCTGCTTCAGTTCCTCGATCTGAGACTTCAGCTCGGTGTTTACTACCTCCAACCGCTCTGACTCCTGAGACACGGACACACAGAGTTAAAGCGTTAAAGCGCTGCTCGTCTTTAAGGCAGTGATCATATCTCTTTAAAAACAAAATTCGTCTAAATGAAGCTGGTTGTTGGAAGTGCAGTGTAAACACTGACACAAATAACCCGGAGCTAGCATCAGAGCTGCTACAGAAAATGAATCAATCCTTTCTAAACCAATCAGAAGGCAGCATTCTGCTGCAGCGAGTATGGTGTAAGAGTCGGTGTCTGTGGTGAGCATGGTGTTATTAGTACACACTCACTTTCTGAAGGAAGTCGGTCCTCTCCTTCTTCTTGTTGCGACAACGGGCCGCCGCAACTTTATTCTTCTCTCTCCTCCTCTTCCTCCGCTCTTCCTCATCAGCCATCTGATTGAAAAGCAACAGAGATACATATTTTGAGAACAGTGTACTGATTTTAAACACAGGCAGGTTTAGTGTTTGGCCACTAGGTGGTGCTGTTGTATTAAAAAAAAAAGAGCATGGAAGGTTAAACTGCAGTAAATGTGGGAACTGAGACTTGTCTTTTATTCCAGTCCCTGTGCTCACATATGTGTGTGTGTGTGTGTGTGTGTGTGTACCTCGCTCTGCAGAAGGCTGAATGGTCTCTTGCCCGTGTGTGTAAGCTCACCGGGGGTCATGGTGGCCTGCAGACTGAAAATCTCGGCCAGTTTGAGCTGCTCGCTCAGTGTGGAGGCGGGAAAACCCGCGAATGGAGTCAGATTCGGCATCATCACTCTATCAGAGAGAGAGAGAGAGAGAGAGAGAGTTATGAAATAATTCAGTTTCATTACACTGCAGAAAAACACAAGGGACATGCGTACACACACACAGCAAGATTAAAGCACTAGCAGTGTGTTTCTATTTCAATATGTGTGTTTATATATACACACGTCCTTCTCTCTCTCTCTCTCTCTATTCTAACACACACTGCAGTCTTGCAGGGTGACAATAATAACCCATCTACAACACACACACACACACACACACTCCACATCTGTACACATGTCCAGCTTCAGCAGATGTCAAAAGCTAAGACCTGTACATCTTTTTACAAATATATATTTTTTTTCCTTAAAATCATAATACATTGAAATTTACATTTCATTATAGACTCGGCGGTTTGCATAAACACTGTGACGTCACTGCGCTCGCGACCACAGTCCTAAGGATTTTATCCAGGAATCTCGCAGCCTTATTATTTTTGAAGAAAAATACTTTTGGTGTCTCTCTGTAGTACTTCTCACACACACACACACACACACACACGCTGTTTTGTATCATATCGCAGATTGTTACAGACACTGCTACTAATATTAATCGTTTTGTTTGTGTCCAGTGGTGTTTATATGCGACATAAACGCGTGTCCACTGACTACCGCAGGTGTTAATGCCCTCACCTGGAGTTTACTTCTCCATGTCTCAGAGTCTGGACCCTACTGACCACTGCATCAGTGTGTGCGAGTTTGATATGTAAACACTGTTGCATTGACTGCATGTTGAATAAATGCAATTCTGAGTAAATGCACGGCACCGATTCTGATTAAAAGTGGAAATAGAAATGAAGACAATTCTACAGAACTTCTTCTCCGGAGCGCACGTGACAGGTCACCGCCTATTCGTTTCTATTCGCGTCGAACAGAAGAGAGTACTAATGATAATAATAATAATAATAAAGCGTTTGTTTCTTTTTAAAGTACGTGTTTAAAGCAGTTAGAGTAGTGACTGACCTTGTTGTGTTTAGTAATCCGGGATCTCCGCACCGCTCGAGACTCCTTCCTTCTCTTAAAGCGCTCGGGTCGCGTTGCATCAGCGAGCTTAAATAGTAGCGCGTGGAACGCGGAAGTGGCTTACCCCATGACGTTAACAAAAACATAACGAAAAACCGTCCTCGACTCCGCCCCTTAGCAACCAAACACACACACAGACACGGAGTAGCGGATTACATTAGAAATGCTACGCCACGCCCCCCCCTAGCAACCAAACACTCGAGCTAAAAAAGGAGCACTCAAGCCCCGCCCCTTAGCAACCAAACAGATACACAGTAACATTCCGCGCGCTGGGTTTCTGTTTTGAGAGGAAAGCCCTTCAGCGTGCGCGCGCGCAGCCCACGCGGGTTTCCCGCTCTTCACTATAGAGAGTGTGTGTGTGTGTGTGTGTGTGTGTGTGCACCCAAACAAGGGAATATCAACAACAACTCTGACGAAATTAGGAATGGTTGACTTTATCTGATGATTTACAGTCATTAAAAAAAAAACCCAAACAGAAAGTGATGATAAAACGAAAAGCTTGTTGTTTGCTGTTGTTGATTTTTTTGTTTTCTTTTTCCCCTCCACACTTTATTATAACTGTAGGCTTCTTCAGGAAGACCGTTAGACGAAAACACTCTCACATCCTGTCAGAATGGAATCCTGCTCATTTCTTTCACTTCAGGCTACGTGATCACACACAGGGCTAACGACCAGACACATACATGATATGAAAGAAATCAGAGAGGAAAAGTACCGAAATGTCTCGCCCTGAGGGAACAGAAACAGGGGTCTCAACCTGAAACTAAAGCTGCTCAGAAACTAAAGAGAAAGTAAACCAGCCCAAAACCACGGAATTAATCCAAATATTGCACAAACCTGAGGTAGCGTTAACATCATCTCTCTGAAACTGAATATACAAAAGTTTTGGGACGTCTGCCTTTACATGCACATGAATGTAATATGGAGTTGTCCTGCCCCTTTGCAGCTTCAGCTCTTCTGGGGAGGCTTTCCAAAAGGTTTAGGAGTGTGTTTATGGGAATTTTTGACCGTTACTCTAGAAGACGCACATTTGTGAGGTCAGGCACTGATGTTGGACGAGAAGCTTTTGGATCACAGTCTCCGCTCTAATTCATCCCAAAGGTGTTGAGGTCAGGACTCTGTGCAGGTCAGTCAAGTTCCTCCACACCAAACTCACTCATCCATGTCTTTATGGACCTTGCTTTGGTCACTGGTGTACAGTCATGTTGGAACAGGAAGGGGTCATCCCCAAACTGTTCCCACAAAGAGCATGAAATTGTCCAAAATGTCTTGGTATGAAGCTGAAGCATTAAGAGTTCCTTTCACTGGAACTAAGGGGCCGAGTCCCACCCCTGAAACACAACACCTGAACTCAATGATCTGGAGGTGTGTCCCAATACTTTTGGCAATATAGTGTGTATACAAACATCATTGCTTTCATAAAATAGTAAGCCCCAATATTAGCACATTAACATGAACTATTAACTTTAAACTGTTAACTATCAGCCCAAATCCTGATAGTGTGTGCTAACAACTTTGAAAATGTCTCTTTTACTTACTGGAATTTGCCACTTTACCAAAAATAGGACACGACTGGTAAGATTTTTATGCTGAAAACCACAGTCATATTCCAAAAAGTACCTGGATAAACACTTTAATGTTAGCCGTGAAATTGAAACTGCTGTTGCAGTTAAAAGGAAAGAAGACCATCTGGACCATCTACAAACACATTCACATTATATTATTTATGGCTTAAACATGCGCTAACCCTGGAGGCTAATTTGGCGGTGGATCAACTGGTTAAGGCTCTGGGTTTATTCATTTCAATTCAATTCAATTTTATTTATATAGCGATTTCAACAATGAACATTGTCTCAAAGCAGCTTTACAGAACATCCATCCATCCATCTTCTATACCCTCTTTATTCCTAATTAGGGTCATGGGGATCTGCTGGAGCCTATCCCCACACACATTGGGTGAAAGGCAGGGGTACACCCTGGACAGGTCACTTTACAGAACATAAGAAACAAAAAAACATGCAAACACTCTTAGATGTTTGGACAAAATCATCCCTAGTGAGCAAACCTGAGGCGACTGTAGCGAGGAAAAACTCCCTTAGATGGTATGAGGAAGAAACCTTGAGAGGAACCGGACTCAAAAGGGAACCTCATCCTCATTTGGGTGACACCGGAGATTATGACTCGATGTTCAAGCGCCAGCTCCACCAAGCTCGACTGTTGGGGAATTGAGCAAGACCCCTAACCCTCCCTGCTCCAGGGGGCTGTATCATAGCTGCCCCTGCGCCCTGACCCTAACTTCCTCAGCTCTGTGGTATGTGAAGAAAAGATTTCCACTGTGCTGTAAAAGGCTTCGCTCCTTCAGTTCTTCCACTAATTTCTTGTTTTTATCTCACTTGTGAACCTTTAAGGCTGAAAATGAAGTAAAACTTATACAACTCTATGGTGTCAGATTAGCAGGCCTCCACCTGAAAGAGTTCAAAATGCTGATGGAAAGGTTTCTGGATAAGGTGATGTTTACAGCTACTCTGAAACACGAAGCTGCTGTGAGGGAAAAGTAAGCAAAACATCTTGATTGTTCGAATATTTTTAGAATAATTCTTTTCCTTCAGACTGCTAGCAAAATAATAGACTACTGCAAAATGATTAGCATTTCCATAAACTATATAATGTTAGCCCAAAAAGTACTACCCAGTTATCTTCTACACCCATCCAGTCAAAGCTGAAATGTTCGAACAAATTATGAGCTGTTTTTGTTCCAAGAAATGTTATTCAACCCTTCAACTCTTCTCCAAAATAAGTTCTCACTGGAAATATTTGTGCATCAGAAAGTACCTGGATCAACACCGAGGCAACCCCGAGAGCAGCTCTCTGAAACTGAATCTGTGCTGAAAGTAAAAGGAAAGTAAACTCTGACAAAACAGGCTGAAGATTTTTCACTCGACCGCAACATCAAGCTGAGAGCTTCTGTAAACAATGCTTTTGATTTCGTTCATATTTCTGTCGTTAGCCAAAGTAAGCTAGCGCTGGAAGATTATAAAACAGTAACTTTAGCCAAAACGTCCCCCAAAAGCCTTTTTCATCTACTCTAACTACAACATGCTAACATGCTAGGACTTACTATAGAAAACTGATGAATGAAAGCTTTTGAGGCTACACACACACACACACACAATTCAGACAACTTCCTCTTCATTTGTCTCGAAAATAACTTGAGCCGACATTAATCACACACACACACACACAAACACACACACACTTACACACACTTTTGAGTCACTGAGATTAATGTATTTTCTGGAATTTTCCGCTCAGGTCTGGTCTTAGAGCTGGAGCTAAAATATACTGCTGATTAAACAGGAATTTCTATGAATAATAACTTTACTACACACACACAGACACACACACACACACACACACACATAACACACACACACACACACACACACATGCACAACCTCTTTCATTGCTCACTGTCTTTATTCTCAGGACCGAGAACCAGGTTGGACACGAAAAACACCAACACAGAGCTAGGACAGAAGATTGTCCTAGTCATATAAAGTGCAGACATTCTTGTGCTGTAAAGATTCTACAGAAGGAGAAGTGTTGAAGGTGTGGAATGTGTGTATTGGAGTGTGTGTAGTGGAGTGTGTGATGCTGAGAGTGTGTTTAGTGGAGTGTGTGGCGTGGAGTGTGTGTAGTGGAGTGTGTGGTGTGGAGTGTGTGTATGTAAGTGTGTGTATTGGAGTGTGTGTATTGGAGTGTGTGATGCTGAGAGTGTGTGTAGTGGAGTGTGTGGTGTGGAGTGTGTGTATTGGAGTGTGTGATGCTGAGAGTGTGTGTAGTGGAGTGTGTGGTGTGGAGTGTGTGTATTGGAGTGTGTGTATTGGAGTGTGTGATGCTGAGAGTGTGTGTAGTGGAGTGTGTGGTGTGGAGTGTGTGTATTGGAGTGTGTGTATTGGAGTGTGTGGTGTGGAGTGTGTGTATTGGAGTGTGTGTATTAGAGTGTGTGTAGTGGAGTGTGTGGTGTGGAGTGTGTGTATTGGAGTGTGTGTAGTGGAGTGTGTGGTGTGGAGTGTGTGTAGTGGAGTGTGTGTAGTGGAGTGTGTGGTGTGGAGTGTGTGTAGTGGAGTGTGTGTAGTGGAGTGTGTGATGCTGAGAGTGTGTGTAGTGGAGTGTGTGTAGTGGAGTGTGTGGTGTGGAGTGTGTGTATTGGAGTGTGTGATGCTGAGAGTGTGTGTAGTGGAGTGTGTGGTGTGGAGTGTGTGTATTGGTGTGTATTGGAGTGTGTGATGCTGAGAGTGTGTGTAGTGGAGTGTGTGGTGTGGAGTGTGTGTATTAGAGTGTGTGTATTGGAGTGTGTGTAGTGGAGTGTGTGTATTAGAGTGTGTGTATTGGAGTGTGTGTAGTGGAGTGTGTGGTGTGGAGTGTGTGTATTGGTGTGTATTGGAGTGTGTGATGCTGAGAGTGTGTGTAGTGGAGTGTGTGGTGTGGAGTGTATGTATTGGTGTGTATTGGAGTGTGTGATGCTGAGAGTGTGTGTAGTGGAGTGTGTGGTGTGGAGTGTGTGTATTGGAGTGTGTGTATTGGAGTGTGTGTAGTGGAGTGTGTGATGCTGAGAGTGTGTGTAGTGGAGTGTGTGGTGTGGAGTGTGTGTATTAGAGTGTGTGTAGTGGAGTGTGTGGTGTGGAGTGTGTGTATTGGAGTGTGTGTATTGGAGTGTGTGATGCTGAGAGTGTGTGTAGTGGAGTGTGTGGTGTGGAGTGTGTGTATTAGAGTGTGTGTAGTGGAGTGTGTGGTGTGGAGTGTGTGTATTGGAGTGTGTGTAGTGGAGTGTGTGATGCTGAGAGTGTGTGTAGTGGAGTGTGTGGTGTGGAGTGTGTGTATTAGAGTGTGTGTAGTGGAGTGTGTGTAGTGGAGTGTGTGTAGTGGAGTGTGTGATGCTGAGAGTGTGTGTAGTGGAGTGTGTGGTGTGGAGTGTGTGTATTAGAGTGTGTGTAGTGGAGTGTGTGTAGTGGAGTGTGTGTAGTGGAGTGTG
>NC_080715.1:43832522-43850022 GCF_019097595.1 Hemibagrus wyckioides
AAAAACAGTGGTTTAGAGTTGAAAGACCTCCACAATAAAGTTTCTAAAAGTGCATCACATCAAGACAGCCATGCAGCGACACATCACTGTTCATGTGTTTGTGTATTAATAATTCTATTCATTCTATTTTCTTTCTTTTTTTTTTTAGAAAAACAGAGTCAGATGTTCATCTATGGACGATTAACAATAATAATAATAATAATAATAATAACAATAATAGTTAAAAGCTCAGAGGCCCAAAAGAGGCAAGACGCCGGGACACAATTTCAGACAGCAGAAGTGCTGAGCCTTCACTTCTCTCTAAAATCTGATTCACAGGAGATTAGACTGAAGAACTGAGACATGTGGTGTTTTGCTTGAAAATGAGTGATGAGGTTAAATGACATCATATGCAGTGGAGATTGTGGTGTTTCTCTAGGCTGAGGGTGGAGATTGGGGTATTTAGGTGAGGTAGAGATGAATGTAGGATGATTAAGACTCTTTAGGGTGGAGATCTGGGGTGGAGATCAGAGTAGTTAAGTCTCAGAAAACTTTGTGTTTTAGATTTGTGTTTGTTTGTAGTTGCAGTATTTAGGGTTTACAGTGAACAATAAGATATTTGGCTAGACCCCTGGGTATTTCACTGCAGATTAGGGTGGAGATGAGGGTATGTGAGTGGGATTTGGTGGAGATTAGTGTAGTCTGAGGTATTGCCACATTCATGGTTGGCTTTAGGTCACTTTGGTGGATTTTGGAGTATTTCGGTTGGAGATTATATCATATTAGTGGAGAATAAAGTATTTTGCCAGAGACTGGCAAAGTTGGGTGGAGAAATCTGGGTGGAGATTAGGCAATTTGATTAATTTAGACATACACTAGGTTGGAGATTATGGAATTTTGAATGGGATTTGTGACATGTTGTTGAAGATTGGGATGTTTAGATAGAGATTCTAAAGGTTTGGGTGGAGATTAAGATGTTTAGATAGAAATTCTGATGGTTTGGGTGGATATTAAGATGTTCAGGTGGAGATTCTGAAGGTTTGGGTGGAGATTAAGATGTTCAGGTGGAGATTCTTATGGTTTTGGTGGTGATTAGGATGTTTAGATGGAGATTCTGATGGTTTTGGTGAAGATTAGGATGTTTAGTTGGAGATTCTGATGGTTTGGTTGTTTTGGATGGTGTTTCGTAGGTTTGGGTGGAGAGTGGATGAATCAGATTGGAGATTAGATAAATTAGTGAATCTTTTGTCATTCTGTGAATCTTGTCTCTTCTTCAGCTCAGAGCTTCATAACGTCAGCAGAGTGGAGTTTTCGGCTGCAGGTTTTGTTTTCCCACCCTCGCACTCCTCGCCCTGACTGAAATCAAACGTTAGTGGCTCCAGACTTCCTCCCATGCTCATGTAGAGCGTCTCCCACTCGCTGAGACCCAAAGAGGCGCTTAGGTCGATGTCGGGCACCAGCAGGTCCATGTCATCGTCATCGTACTCCATTTTGGATCCAAGCTCCTCCATGGCTGCGTCCTTGATGTCGATGTAGGGCTCCAGCTCGGCGCTGGAGCACAGCAGCACGTCTGAATCTCCTGAGATCACGGGCTCTTGGTGGAGAGGAACAGGAGAGGGGGCCATCTTCTCTAGATTCCCAGAAGAGGTCTGGAAAACAAGAGAGAGAGAGAGATTTTGTTAAATCCAGGGTTCTTTATGGTGAGAGTTTCCACTGTTGAAGGATTTTCCTAATGTTTAATTCCAATGTCATGTAATGATTAGTCATCTGTTTACTGCCTGACTGCTTTATGTGGGGTTTTTTACACTAAGATGAACTTTCCTCTTCTTGTTAAACAGGTTTCCAGAACAATTTAGTGGGAAAAACCTCACTGCCATCTGATCTTTTCATTCTGAAATGATTTGTTTTTTTAAAAAAAAGGTATTACTTTAACTTTGCTTTATTTGCTGTTTCGATAAAATCGCTGTAATGATATTTTAATAATTCCATAATGAGACCATTTAAAAGATATAACAATAAAATAAAAGTTTTATATGAATAAACCTACATCAGACAGACGGTGTATAAATAAGCCTTATTTCCTGAGATAAATAAATAATAATCATTTAAATGGTTAATCATATCCAACTGTTCTAACTCCTCCCCTCATGATATAACTCCTCCCCCATCGTGTAACCCCTCCCTCCCCAGTTTATTTCAGCGTATTTAAGATAAATAGTATAGATTCACTGTACGGAATGTGAACATGAATACCGAAGCTGAAGTGACGTGGAGAAGCGGAGACTTCTTCTGAGTTTCATCCGGAACCTGCTTTTCCTCTTTCTCCTCTTCCTCTTTTTTCTCCTCTCCCTCCATCTCAGTGGGGATTTTACAGTGTGGTTTATGGGACATGAGCAGGAGCTCCAGCTGCTCTTTCTCCTTCATCAGACCGCTGATCTCTGCCTCCAGAGCAGTTTTCTCCTCCTCCAGACTGTCTGTCTCCTGTACATCACACACCAGACCAGAATCTCTGAGAAACCACACATTATACACCACTGAGGCTCTACTGAAAACACACACACTAACACACACACACACTAACATAGATACACAGGGTTTAATAGCTCACATTAGTTAATACATGCAGAGACAGACAGATGTACAGACAAACAGACAGAGAGACAGACAGAGAGAGATATACAGATAGACAGACAGATTTGCAGACAGACAGATGTACAGACAGAGAGACAGACAGATGTACAGACACAGACAGAGAGACAGACAGATGTACAGACAGAGAGACAGACAGATGTACAGACAGACAGGTAGATGTACAGATAGACAGACAAACAGGTACATGTATAGACAGGCAGACAAACAGGGAGACAGACATATGTACAAACAGACAAGGAGACAGACAGATGTACAGACAGACAAATGTACAGGCACAGATAGATGTACAGACAGCCAGACAAGTGTACAGACAGAGAGACAGATAGACGTAAAGACAGATAGATGTACAGACAGACAGACAGACTCACGGCCTGCAGGCTGTCGGTCAGTTGACGTCGGCGGTCTCTGCACTTTGCGGCTGCGAGTTTGTTTCTCTCTCTCCGGAGTCTCCTCCTCTCCTCCTCTTCAGGAGAAAGCTGTGTGTCACAAATAATCAAGATTCCTTCAAAATGAGTCTGTTTACGTCCTGTAGGACTCTTTATATCTTCATATCACTCCTCTTAATGGAGGATTAGAACAGAGAGAGAGAGAGATAGAGAGATAGAGAGAGAAGAAATGAATATAAAACATGTAGATATATACATCAGTCAGTGTACCTGCTAATACGTGTGTGTGTGTGTATCAGAATAAATTTATCTAAAACACTATTATGTGTCTATCTGCAACAGTCCAGTTCTAGGTTCAGCAGAACATTTCCTGGATGTTGTCCGAATGTTTTTACGGAACGTTTCCTGATCTTTTAGTTATCTTTACACTAAGGTGTAATTGTGAATCTGTTGAACAGCTGACCTGCTGACCGCTCTAAAGACGTTCCCCTGGCTGTGTAGAGGTGGCTCATGGAGCGTGAGAGGGTTGTGACTATTATGGGATGCTCTGTGGTTCGTGTGTGACTGATGATCTCTACACCTGAATGAAACCATGCTGGTGTACCTGCTCTTTCTGTGCTTTCCTCCGGCCCACGGTGAACCCGGGTCCCGTCTCGGGGTCTCTCTTCAGCTGTGTCTTCTTCTGAGGTGTGTGTGTCTTCTTCTGAGGTGTGTGTGTCTTCTTCTGCTTGTCTCCGCTGCAGGGACCAACTGATGAAATGTCAGTGGACAAGACCATCCACTTCAGATCGGGCGCCGTGGCGATGGCAGTAACCGTGGGGACGAAGGGACCGTCGTCGGAGCTCTAACACACACACACACACAATTAGCATGTTCATCCTGCTCTACTGATGTTCAGATAATTGCAGCAATTAATACTGACTGATTATTAAACATCACCTCGTTACAAATGAATCATTGCTCATTAATACCTCTCCATCAGCCTTTCCTCTTCATATATATTCGGTCTCTTTCATGCATTCAGATAACTGATCATTATTTTCACGTCATCATCTAATAAATGACATTAATCAAGCACGACAAACACCACAACCTCCCTGTCCTTTGTCTCCAGATGGCAAACGCACATCTGTTTGGTGACAGGGTGGCAATCAATCAATGAAAAATAAATAAATATATAAATAAATAAAATAACAATCATGTACGTCACGTGTACCTGCGCGAGCGCCTCCTTGGCAGACAGCTGGCCGCGAGACGAGGACCCGGTTTTAGGCATCTTCTTATTACAAAATGCAATCAAATAATCTAAACAATATTTCTCCTGCAACAGTTATTCTGCGCCACGTGCGCTGCTAATAAATGCCGTGGGTTATTTGTGATCGTTTTATTATTTTTTTTTCCTTCAATGTTCTAAAAGGTTGTTTTTTTTGTTTGTTTTTTTTTGTTGCTGTAATTCACCAGTGCAACTAAATCCGCACAGCTCCGGCGCTCCTGCGCTTCTGTAGTGAAGCGACAATTTTATGAATGAAATCTGTGAGACTGGACTGTACCATTCTGCAGTCGAAGGGGGGAGGAAGAAGAGGAGGAGGAGGGAGAGCAGAAGGAGGAGTGTGTCCAGAAGGGTTTCAAATAAAAGAGCATGCACTTGCGTGCTGTTCATGTGATCCATAATAAAATAATCCAGTTGTACGAGTGTTGTTTTTTGGTGTGTGTGTGTGTGTGTGATGTTTATAGTAAATATTATAGAATACAACAGTAATGTAAGCAAATTATAAGTATGCTTGTATACTGGGATCTTGGTTTTATATTAACAAGACCTCAGAATCTGTACAGCACTGCCCTCACTTATTCTAGACAAATAATAATAATAATAATAATAATAACAACATACAGGCCGCGCGCACGTGCCTCAATTAACGCAGGCTACAGAAATACAACGTAAACATTTCACATTTTGTTGATATATTCCTATTTTTACTGCATTATCCACTCATAACTTACATAATAATAATAATAATAATAATAATAATAATAATAATAATAATAATAATATATACCCTTCTATTTTTTCACAAGGACACAACTACAGGTGCCCTTTAACAGTCCTACGTTTATCTTTACGTTTATGTTCATAATTAGAATGATTATTTAAAAGAAAAACAAACTGTGTGTTGTTTTAATTGGTTTGAGTGATTTAATTGTCTTAGGGGTGTTAAAGTGTGAGTTGTTATTGCTGTAGTTCTCTCTCTCTCTCTCTGCATGATGGAGAAGCACAAGTGCTGCAGCAACAAGACGTACGCGAGCCAATGGCAAGGCGCGGCGCGCGGCAGCCAATCGGGTGGCAGCGCGCGCGCGCTCTGTGCGAGTCGGCGCTTTGTGACCATGTTTGGTGTTTCCGGAGAGGCGCCATTGCGGCAAAGCTGAGCCTCTGTGGCTATTTTTGTCTCATCGGACTTAATTAAAACGACACACGACTCTTTAGACTTGTCGCCTCAAAGAAGTGGTGTACGTTATTGTAAATAATCCCACATGTTTAAATACAAAAATTAGAACGAAGAATAAATCTCTGGCGCGTGCCTGCAGCGGTTGTCATGGTGTTTGGAGAAACGGAAGTCTGCTGCCGCTGAGATAATGGCGATTTTTTCTTAACTAAAATAAAGCATGTGGTCATTTGTGTGTGTGTGGAAACAGAGGCCTCCTTCTTTTTCTTGTGCTCGATCCAAGTGTTTCCCGGCAGCCCCGGCACGCCCCCTGCCCGGTTTGGGTCGCGTGAGTGTCGGTCAGTCCGCCCCGGAATCCCTCCATAACAATGGCTGCGTCCCAAACAAGCGCTGCCTCTCTCAGCCGTGCAGTCTAGAACATTCCAGGACTTTAAAAGTCTAGACTCTGAAACAATACACACAACACACACCACAACACGGAACACACACCATGACACACACTACAACACACAACACACACCACAACACGGAACACACACTACAACACACAACACAACACGGAACACACACCATGACACACACTACAACACACAACACACACCACAACACGGAACACACACTATGACACACACTACAACACACAACACAACACGGAACACACACCATGACACACACTACAACACACAACACACACCACAACACGGAACACACACCATGACACACACTACAAC
This sequence comes from Hemibagrus wyckioides, assembly GCF_019097595.1. Taxonomy (NCBI): domain Eukaryota; kingdom Metazoa; phylum Chordata; class Actinopteri; order Siluriformes; family Bagridae; genus Hemibagrus; species Hemibagrus wyckioides. Next base: position 43,838,712 of record NC_080715.1, read on the forward strand.
ACACACCACAACACGGAACACACAACACACACCACAACACGGAACACACACCATGACACACACTACAACACACAACACACACCACAACACGGAACACACACCATGACACACACTACAACACACAACACACACCACAACACGGAACACACACCATGACACACACTACAACACACAACACACACCACAACACGGAACACACACCATGACACACACTACAACACACACCATGACACACACTACAACACACAACACACACCATGACACTACAACACACACCATGACACACACTACAACACACACCATGACACACTACAACACACAACACACACCATGACACACACTACAACACACACCATGACACACTACAACACACACCATGACACTACAACACACACCATGACACACTACAACACACAACACACACCATGACACTACAACACACACCATGACACACTACAACACACACCATGACACACACTACAACACACACCATGACACTACAACACACACCATGACACACACTACAACACACACCATGACACACTACAACACACACCATGACACTACAACACACACCATGACACACTACAACACACACCATGACACACACCATGACACACTACAACACACACCATGACACACACCATGACACACTACAACACACACCATGACACACACTACAACACACACCATGACACACTACAACACACACCATGACACACACCATGACACACTACAACACACACCATGACACACACTACAACACACACCATGACACACACTACAACACACACCATGACACACACCATGACACACTACAACACACACCATGACACACTACAACACACACCATGACACACACCATGACACACTACAACACACACCATGACACACACTACAACACACACCATGACACACTACAACACACACCATGACACACACTACAACACACACCATGACACACTACAACACACACCATGACACACACTACAACACACACCATGACACACTACAACACACAACACACACCATGACACTACAACACACACCATGACACACACCATGACACACACTACAACACACACCATGACACACACTACAACACACACCATGACACACACTACAACACACACCATGACACACCACAACACACACCATGACACACTACAACACACAACACACACCATGACACTACAACACACACCATGACACACACCATGACACACACTACAACACACACCATGACACACTACAACACACACCATGACACACACTACAACACACACCATGACACACACTACAACACACAACACACACCATGACACTACAACACACACCATGACACACACCATGACACACACTACAACACACACCATGACACACACTACAACACACACCATGACACACTACAACACACACCATGACACACACTACAACACACAACACACACCATGACACTACAACACACACCATGACACACACTACAACACACACCATGACACACCACAACACACACCATGACACACTACAACACACAACACACACCATGACACTACAACACACACCATGACACACACCATGACACACACTACAACACACACCATGACACACACTACAACACACACCATGACACACACTACAACACACAACACACACCATGACACTACAACACACACCATGACACACACCATGACACACACTACAACACACACCATGACACACACTACAACACACACCATGACACACTACAACACACACCATGACACACACTACAACACACAACACACACCATGACACTACAACACACACCATGACACACACTACAACACACACCATGACACACCACAACACACACCATGACACACACCATGACACACCACAACACACACCATGACACACACCACAACACACACCATGACACACACCACAACACACACCATGACACACACTACAACACACACCATGACACACTACAACACACACCATGACACACCACAACACACACCATGACACACCACAACACACACCATGACACACACTATGACACACCACAACACACACCATGACACACCACAACACACACCATGACACACACTACAACACACACCATGACACACTACAACACACACCATGACACACTACAACACACACCATGACACACACTACAACACACACCATGACACACACTACAACACACACCATGGCACACTACAACACACAACACACACCATGACACTACAACACACACCATGACACACACCATGACACACATTACAACACACACCATGACACACTACAACACACACCATGACACACACTACAACACACACCATGACACACTACAACACACACCATGACACACCACAACACACACCATGACACACTACAACACACAACACACACCATGACACTACAACACACACCATGACACACACCATGACACACACTACAACACACACCATGACACACTACAACACACACCATGACACACTACAACACACACCATGACACACACTACAACACACAACACACACCATGACACTACAACACACACCATGACACACACTACAACACACACCATGACACACACCATGACACACACTACAACACACAACACACACCATGACACACACTACAACACACACCATGACACATACTACAACACAACACACATCACAACACACACCATGACACACACCATGACACACACCATGACACACACCATGACACACACCATGACACACACTACAACACACAACACACACCATGACACACACTACAACACACACCATGACACATACTACAACACAACACACATCACAACACACACCATGACACACACCATGACACACACCATGACACACCACAACACACACCACAACACACACCATGACACACCACAACACACACCATGACACACACCACAACACACACCATGACACACACTACAACACACACCATGACACACCACAACACACACCATGACACACCACAACACACACCATGACACACACCACAACACACACCATGACACACCACAACACACACCACAACACACACTATGACACACCACAACACACACCATGACACACCACAACACACACCATGACACACCACAACACACACCATGACACACCACAACACACACCATGACACACTACAACACACACCATGACACACCACAACACACACCATGACACACCACAACACACACCATGACACACACCACAACACACACCATGACACACCATGACACACACCACAACACACACTATGACACACCACAACACACACCATGACACACCACAACACACACCATGACACACACCACAACACACACCATGACACACCACAACACACACCATGACACACCACAACACACACCATGACACACCACAACACACACTATGACACACCACAACACACACCATGACACACCACAACACACACCATGACACACACCATGACACACCACAACACACACCATGACACACCACAACACACACCACAACACACACCATGACACACACACCACAACACACACCATGACACACCACAGCACACAACACACACCACGACACACACCATGACACACACACCACAACACACACCATGACACACCACAACACACACCATGACACACCACAACACACACCATGACACACCACAACACACACCATGACACACTACAACACACACCATGACACACCACAACACACACCATGACACACACCACAACACACACCATGACACACCACAACACACCACAACACACACCACGACACACCACAGCACACAACACACACCACAACACACACCATGACACACCACAACACACAACACACACCATGACACACCACAACACACACCATGACACACACACCACAACACACACCATGACACACCACAGCACACAACACACACCACGACACACACCATGACACACACACCACAACACACACCATGACACACCACGACACACACCATGACACACCACGACACACACCATGACACACCACAACACACACCATGACACACACCACAACACACACCATGACACACCACAACACACACCATGACACACCACAACACACACCATGACACACACACCACAACACACACCATGACACACCACAGCACACAACACACACCACGACACACACCATGACACACACACCACAACACACACCATGACACACCACGACACACACCATGACACACCACGACACACACCATGACACACCACAACACACACCATGACACACCACAGCACACAACACACACCACGACACACACCATGACACACCACGACACACCACAACACACACCATGACACACCACAACACACAACACACACCATGACACACCACAACACACACCATGACACACCACGACACACCACAGCACACAACACACACCATGACACACCACAACACACACCATGACACACACCATGACACACACACCACAACACACACCATGACACACCACAGCACACAACACACACCACGACACACACCATGACACACACCATGACACACCACGACACACACCATGACACACCACAACACACACCATGACACACCACAACACACACCACAGCACACAACACACACCATGACACACCACAACACACACCATGACACACCACACCACAACACACACCATGACACACCACAACACACAACACACACCATGACACACACCACAACACACACCATGACACACCACAACACACACCATGACACACACACCACAACACACACCACAACACACACCATGACACACCACAACACACCCCATGACACACACGCCACAACACACACCGTGACACACCACAACACACACCACAACACAGAACAGACACCATGACACACACCACAACACACAAGACACACCATGACACACACAACACACACCATGACACACCACAACACAGAACAGACACCATGACACACCACAACACACAAGACACACCATGACACACCACAACACACACCATGACACACACCATGACACACCACAACACACACCATGACACACACCATGACACACACCATGACACACCACAACACACACCATGACACACCACAACACACACCATGACACACACCATGACACACACCATGACACACCACAACACACACCATGACACACCACAACACACAACACACACCATGACACACCACAACACACACCATGACACACACCATGACACACCACAACACACACCACAACACACAGCACACAACAACAATAATAATAAATTATAAATAATATTACTAACATAGTGTATTTATTTTAAATAAAACATATGTATACATTATACCTGGTTTCTTTATTAAACTGCTCAAGAAATTAAAACAGCCTGAAATCCTAACAGACCCCCGTCACTGTAATGAATCATGAATGTAATCTGATGTAGTAGAGTTTTCTGGTGATATGAAGAGTCTCTTGTGTAACTCACTTATCTCTGGATATGAACTCTTTCCGAACGCTATCACTGTTATCAGGTGATGGTGTGTGTTTGTGTGTTATCAGGTGATGGTGTGTGTTTGTGTGTTATCAGGTGATGGTGTGTGTTTGTGTGTTATCAGGTGATGGTGTGTGTTTGTGTGTTATCAGGTGATGGTGTGTGTTTGTGTGTTATCAGGTGATGGTGTGTGTTTGTGTGTTATCAGGTGATGGTGTGTGTTTGTGTGTTATCAGGTGATGGTGTGTGTTTGTGTGTTATCAGGTGATGGTGTGTGTTTGTGTGTTATGAGGAGTGTACGCTCACATGTATGAGGAAATAAGAGGTGCTCAGATTTAGCACCTTACATTACAGGACAGGACAGAGATGGTGTTGGAGATCAGTGTGTGTCAAACCACCGGACACTGGAAACGCACAGATATACGAACACTTCATTACTTCACAAGCAGTGTGTTTGTGTTCAGTTAAAGCAACGCCACATGAACGTTAGTGTGACTGTGATTCAGCTGTAACGTGAGATGAGGCTTTTATACAATAGTTCTATATACCAGGTGACTTACACAATATGAATTTATCTCTGTTGACTGAATACACAGATCAGTCATAACATTATGACCAGTGTCAGGTGACATGAATAAGACTGAGTATCTCCTCATCATGGCTCCTGTTAGTGGGTGGGATATATTAGGCAGCAAGTCAACATTTTGTCCTCAAAGTTCATGTTAGAAGCAGGAAAAATGGACAAGTGTAAGGATTTGAGCTTTGAGTTTGATGAAGGGCCAAATTGTGATGGCTAGACCACTGGATCAGAGCATCTCCAAAACTGCAGCTCTTGTGGGGTGTTCCCGGTCTGCAGTGGTCAGTATCTATCAAAAGTGGTCCAAGGAAGGAACAGTGGTGAACCCACGACAGGGTCATGGGCGGTCAAGGCTCACTGATGGACGTTGGGGGCATTTAGAAGGCTGGCCCGTGTGATCCGATCTAACAGACGAGCTACTGTTGCTCAGATTGCTGAAGACGAAGTTAATGCTGGTTCTGATAGAAAGGTGTCAGAATACACAGTGCAGGACGGGTCAGGGCTGTCTTGGCAGCAAAACACAATATTATGAAGGTGGTCATAATGTTATGCGTGGTCGGTTCTAGTGTAACACTGCTGCTATAAAATGGAGTTGGAGGTAAGCAGCGCTCTCCATGTCCTTATCTTTCCTTGTTATATGAACAAGAGCTCCACACCCAGAACACTGTACATACAGTCTGGTTATGATGGAGCAGATGAACAAGGTTATCTTATCATAAAACCTTCTAGATAAGTGATCCTGAATAAACATGGCCATGTGGATAGGACCCGAGGCTTCTGTTTCTGTTAGCAAAGCAAGCTAACGGCTAAGCGGCTAAGCAGCTAAACGAAAGGAACACACTGATGACGTCGGCGTGCGGTCGGATCATACCGGTTTAAACCGTCCCACCCGACCGTGTGAGGTAAACACACACACACACACACACACACACAAACCCAGCCTTTTTCAAGTGCGACAGTTACACAGGCACCCGGAACAGAAGTTCCGCCCATCAGAGCGCGGCATGCAAACGTCACCGGGAGGGGCGTCTCCATGACAACGCCAGGCAGGTTAAACAAAACAGGAGCGCGCGCCATAGAAACGCTGAGGCGAGCTGTTTATTTATTTCTGCTGTTAATTAATAACAGCGTGTGTTTCTCTTCTTCTTCTTCTCTCTCTTCCAATCCTCTCTCACAGCAAACTCACTTTCAGGACTGTTTTTTTTAAAGCAAATACAAGTTATTGTATACAAAATTATACTTCCATCACTTATATATATACATATGCGCTGCAGCGCAGCGATGACGTCACACGCGCACACACACACACACACACACACACTTTGTCATTTAAACACAGTCTAATAAAATTAATGCTATAACCATAAATCATATGCATACTCCTGCACTGCTTAATAGCGCTGTAAATATTTCCACATACTGATGGATGAACCCAGGCTTCCATTTCAGCGTGTTTACACTGTATATATTTCCACAATAAACAGGTCTGCATTTGCACACGCCGAACAAAACACACAGTCAGCTGTTGTAGTGACACTATGCAGGACTTTAAACAAAAATACAGCGACAATAATAATAATAATAATAATAATAATAATAATAATAATAATAATAATATAACAATAAATCACCTTGCACGTCCAGTTAGACTTGGTGTATTTTTTTTAATTAGATTATGAGAGATTATTCTCATGTTAAAATAGAATTGCATTGCTAATACATTCAGCAGGGTTGCTATTTTTAGTGCCGTGATATCTTAATGCTTAACTATATCTATATTTAGAAAACGCATCCGGGAATTTCCTTTCCGCGTTATGTTACTTCACAAAAGACATTAGCATATTGGCATGGCGATTTTAAATAAAAAGAAATAAAAATAAAAATGAAGGAGAAGAAGAAGAAGAAAAACGGTCCTGGGCCTGACGTCATGGTCTCGCGCTGTCTACAGAGTGGTTTCCCATCAGCGCCCGCCCACCAGAGCGCTGTCAGGATGCGATTACCATATAAGGTAAATGACGCCATGGGATCCCCTGCTCTGGAAACGTCAGCGCCGTTCACACAACAGAGAAAGATATATTCTCGATATCGGTGTGCGGAATTAAAAACAGGCGTAATCAGAAAAAAATAAAGAGAAACCTGAGAGTTTATTCATGTACGTATAGGCTGATCGATTTTGGAGGAAGTTTCGCGTGCTCGCTTGGAATCCCGTTCAGAAGGTTTGTTTGTGTTGTGTGAACTCTGTCCCAGAAAAAAAAGAAGAGCCCGCCCCTTTTCTTGCGTCATTGTTCGGTATAAAAGGGCGGCGGAGCGGCGCAGAGGCAGCACTCAACTCCGGACATCGGGACAGAGCGAATCGGAGCAGAGCGAGAGAGCGAACTACTTCTTCAGCTTCTTGGATTTATTCCGGATTTAATAAATAAATCAATTCTTCTGGATTTAATTAATAACGCCATGTTTTCCACCATCGGAACCGACTTGACGTACAGCAGCATGTCTTCTCCGCTGAACACGGCACAGGTACGAGCAGTAGACATCTCTCACAGCTTCACTAAACTAAGCGTCTAACTTCACTTTCATGCTCAAGTCATGATCTGGCTTTGAGCCGTCCTTCTGAGGGACACAGCTTCTGTTTCTTTTGACTTGTAAATTTTGCCTGTTCCTTTGTAAAAAAAAACAAAAAAAACAACAATGAGTTTCTTTAAAACTGATTTGCATGAATCTAAAAAAAGCATTATTTGTTTGTGCTTCAGGATTTCACGGACCTCGCCGTGTCAGGAGCATCCTTCGTGCCCACCGTCACGGCCATCTCCTCCAGCCCAGACCTGCAGTGGATGGTCCAGTCGGTGGTCTCGTCCGTGGCTCCATCCGAGAGCAGGGTTCACCCTTATTCCTCTGACACGACCTTCTCCAGATCCAAAATGGTGAAGACTGTGAGTGGAAACAAGGCTCCAGTCACCACCGCCCGCAGGGGCAAATTCGAACAGGTAAATATCGTAACTATACTGCGATTACTCATGAGATGATAATAACAACATGTCCGACATGGAACACTCAGATAAATGGAAATTAACTTCTTGTGATGTTCTTAACAGTTCGCTCCAGAGGAGGAGGAAAAGAAGCGACTTCGTCGTGAACGAAACAAGATGGCTGCCGCTAAATGCCGCAACAGGAGACGCGAGCTGACCGACACCCTGCAAGCCGTAAGTATTAATTAATTCTGACCTCCTTTAACCGTATCGAATAAAAACAAACATCGTCGTAGACCCCGAGACTCAAACTAACGAGGCATTTGTCTCACTTCTGAAGGAAACCGACAAGCTGGAGGACGAGAAATCGGTTCTGCAGAACGACATCGCTAATCTCCTGAAGGAGAAGGAACGTCTGGAGTTCATCCTGGCCGCACACCGGCCCATCTGTAAGATCCCGTCTCAGATGGACTCGTCCTTCACCGAAAAACCCTGTGTGTCTCCGGCTTCGACTGAAAGCAGCACGGTGACGTCCGGACCTTCCACGCTGACCACCTCCACCACCGCCACATCCGTAAAGCTCTCCGACCTCGAGTCCACTCTGGAGGCTTCGTTTGATCTTTTCAACAAATCCGAAATGGACACGGCACGCTCGGTGCCAGACATCGACCTGTCCAACTCTCTGTATGCCGCTCAGGACTGGGAGCCGCTTTACACGTCGGCTAACCTGGACCTGGAGCCTCTGTGCACACCTGTGGTCACCTGCACGCCCACCTGCACGTCCTACACGTCTTCCTTCGTCTTCTCCTACCCAGAAAGCGACGCCTTCTCCGGGTGCGGTCAGCTGCGCCGTCACGAAAGCAGCGGCAACGAGCAGTCGTCCGATTCGCTCAACTCGCCCACTCTGCTCACGTTATGAGGGCGCCAATATTTATTCACCTCCATCTTTCTCATAGCAACACTGACCTTCAAGACTTTGACAATTGCAGGGCTACAGACCTCACTAAGCAATCATTTATTATTATTATTGTGGTTGTGATTTTATTTTTTATATGTATTCATGCATATGAATGAGCCTCTTAAACATGTAGCATGTTTGTGTGTGTGTGTTTCATTATGCAGATATTGTGTAGGAAATATAAATAAATAAATAGTTTACGGTGCTCGATAAACTGTACCATGGCCTCAGCAATATTCTTCATGTGCATTTTCTTTATCTAGCCGTTGTGCTAACTCTGCTAACATTTACATGAAGTTTTCTGTGAAAACATAGTTCCTGAAATATATTACAGATTGTTGTTTTTTTTTTTAAATGTTATTTTTATACTGGAATGTGAAGTAAAAGTAATAAATATTCATTGTGAAACATGTTTGGTGTGTGTTACATCACTTAGAAAAGGCTGAAATGATGAAAAAGTCTGAAGTGAAATGTTGCCTTTGCTAAACGAACAGTAACTGAAACTTTCCTCACATATTGCAGCCACTGAGGTAAAGCGCTGACGCGTCACACCGTGATGCTAATCTGTGAGGAAACCAAACCCTTCTGAAACTTTCCTGACCAGTGTGAAGTTGGGAAATTTTAGCGCATTGTTGTCGATTTTCTCATCTCTGACTCTGGAATTTCTCTTTCCCTTTCCGCTCGATCGAGACTCGCCTTCTCTCTCCTCAGAGCAAGGAACGGAGACAATGATCTGCACAGCGTTTCCTGGAAAGAGCTGTTTGATAAGAAACAAGGAGAACATCTACACACTACTGAGCTCCATCTTTATACAGTCCTCAACTAGCATGAGAGCAAACAGGCTAATCAATAAACTAGCATTATCGCGAAAAGGCTAATGATTAAACTAGCATTATAGTAAATGTCTTACAAATAAACTAGCATGATAGCGAACAGGCTAATGAATAAACTAGCATTATAGGGAACAGGCTACTGAATAAACTAGCATTATATTAAAAGGCTAACAAATAAACTAGCATGATAGTAAAAGGGTATTTAATAAACTAGCATTCAGCTAGCATACAGAAGGTAAGCGTTAGCCTCCAGAGAGAGTTGTAAGAAGAAATGATGGAATGTTCAGTTTTATGGTTTTATTCCAGAACTCAGCGCTCAGTGTCCAGTGTTAGATCTTTACTAACTCGTCCACTTCCTGTGCAGATTACACAATGACCCCACAAAGAGAAATGGATTAGTGGCGAAAAAGAGGAAAAGAGAACAAAGAAAAAAGGGGATCAGCTACACACCAGTGACGCAACGATACGCTGATGAGCGTCTATCTCTCTTCGCTCACTTCCTTC
>NC_080715.1:43860022-43870022 GCF_019097595.1 Hemibagrus wyckioides
ATAAACAGCTGTTTACTTTCACACACTAATGGGGGACAAAAAAGAAAATATATAACAGTGATAAAAATATAAATAGCAATAATTTTTACTGGAGTACTAATGTTATAAATGCTTCAAAAAATATTAAGAATATTAATAATGCACCGTTTTTTACTCTTAATATCTTTCAGATCAATTATTTTATTTATTTATTAATTTTATTTATTTATTTTAGGCAACATCCTGCAGCATAAATAACTAATATCACAACTAACTAATGCACACTGATACAGATATGAGCTTTTAATTTTTTTTATGTTTTCAGATTAATAAATGTTGCATTTTGATTAAATGTTAATGTTTAATTAATGCTTAATTACAGTCTCGTGCATAAAACACTGATTTTTTCACTCCAAACTGGCAAACTTTGAGACAGGTGGAGAGAGAGAGGAAAAAGAGAGGGAGAGAGATTGGCAGAGGGAGAGAGACAGAGACACACAGAGGGAGAGAGACAGAGACACACAGAGGGAGAGAGACAGAGACACACAGAGGGAGAGAGACAGAGATGGATGGAGAGAGGGTGGCAGAGAGAGAGACAGAGACACACAGAGGGAGAGTGAGAGATGGAGGGGGAGAGACGCGGAGAGAGAGAGAGAGAGTCAGGGAGAGAGAGAGAGACAGAGGGAGGGAGAGAGAGACGGAGAGGGACAGGGAGAGTGAGAGACGGAGGGGGAGAGACGGAGAGAGAGAGAGTCGGAGAGGGAGAGAGACAGAGATGGAGGGAGAGAGTGGCAGAGAGAGAGACAGAGACACACAGAGGGAGGGAGAGAGAGACGGAGAGGGACAGAGACAGGGAGAATGAGAGATGGAGGGAGAGAGAGTTCAGTGTGATGCTCGCTTGACCTCTAAACATTGATTAATTACACATCGATGTGATTTTTGAGCTCAGAGAGTGATCTCCTGTATTGATTTGATGTTAGTGTGTTTTGACATTTGATATCATGTTATCATGATATGTAGTGACACTGTGATATCAGGTGGTGGTGGTGATACTGTGATGGTGGAGGTGGTGATGTAGTGACACTGTGATATCAGGTGGTGGTTGTGATACTGTGATGGTGGAGGTGGTGATGTAGTGACACTGTGATATCAGGTGGTGGTTGTGATACTGTGATGGTGGAGGTGGTGATGTAGTGACACTGTGATATCAGGTGGTGGTGGTGATACTGTGATGGTGGAGGTGGTGATACTGTGATGGTGGAGGTGGTGATGTAGTGACACTGTGATATCAGGTGGTGGTGGTGATGTAGTGACACTGTGATATCAGGTGGTGGTGGTGATACTGTGATGGTGGAGGTGGTGATGTAGTGACACTGTGATATCAGGTGGTGGTGGTGATACTGTGATGGTGGAGGTGGTGATGTAGTGACACTGTGATATCAGGTGGTGGTTGTGATACTGTGATGGTGGAGGTGGTGATGTAGTGACACTGTGATATCAGGTGGTGGTGGTGATACTGTGATGGTGGAGGTGGTGATGTAGTGACACTGTGATATCAGGTGGTGGTGGTGATACTGTGATGGTGGAGGTGGTGATGTAGTGACACTGTGATATCAGGTGGTGGTGGTGATACTGTGATGGTGGAGGTGGTGATGTAGTGACACTGTGATATCAGGTGGTGGTGGTGATACTGTGATGGTGGAGGTGGTTGTTGATATGACACTATGGTTGTTGTTGTAGATCACAGACTCATCGGGTCACATCTTGTACTCCAAAGAGGATGCCACAAAGGGCAAGTTCGCCTTCACCACCGAGGACTACGACATGTTCGAGGTCTGCTTTGAGAGCAAGTCACAGATGGGTGAGTGCTGAGGATATTAATAATAATAATAATAATAATGATGATAAATAATGTGATTAAATCCAAGCAGAATAAATCATTATAATAATAAAGCTCTCTGTCTGTCTGTCTCTATCTATCTGTCTATCTCTCTCTCTCTCTATCTCTCACTCTCTATCTCTCTCCCTCTCTCCCTCTCTTTCTCTCTCTCTCTCTCTCCCTCCCCCTCCCTCCCCAGCTTTAGGGCGAGTCCCTGATCAGCTCATTAATCTGAATATGAAGCATGGCGTTGAGGCTAAAAACTACGAGGAGGTTTGAGATCTTTGTTTCTGTTTCATTTAGAATCTCACCAAATAACTATAAACTGATCAAATGAACAACAGATACAACTGCACAAAGCTGTTACACATCAATCGTGTGTGTGTGTGTGTGTGTGTGTCTCAGATTGCGAAGGTGGAGAAGCTGAAGCCCCTGGAGGTGGAGCTGAGGCGTCTGGAGGATCTCTCCGAGTCCATCGTTAATGACTTCGCCTACATGAAGAAGAGGGAGGAGGAGATGAGGGACACCAACGGTGAGAGAACCTCAACACACTGTTACCATGGTGATGGAGGTCACATGACCAGGGGGAGGAGGATGTCACTCTGGTCATGAAGTGTTTCATAAAGTTAGAGATGTGCATAAATGCACACACACACTCTTAAGCTCCGCCCCTCAGCTCTTAAGTCTAAAATCTCTTGATTTTTTGTCATGATGAAGACTTCTTTTTTTTTTTCCTTGTTTTTCTTTCCTTATGTCTTTTGTTCTTCAGCTTTTTAAAACAGAAACAAATAAAAAAAATGCAGGTTTTCGCTTACATTTTGACTTTAAATTGTATTTAATACATTCTCTCTCTCTCTCTCTCTCTCTCTCTCTCTGACCCCCTCTCTCTCCCCCCTACAGAGTCGACGAATACTCGTGTTCTGTACTTCAGCGTGTTCTCCATGTGTTGTCTGATTGGTTTGGCCACATGGCAGGTCTTCTACCTGCGCCGCTTTTTCAAAGCTAAGAAGCTCATTGAGTAAACAACAACAACAACAACCAGAGCCGCCAATCACACACCGGGAAGCCCCGCCCACAACTTCATTTTGTTTTACATCATTACACCATATTTTAAGTTCACATTGCTAGCGCTGTGTGTGTGTGTGTGACAGAAGGTTGAAGAGGGACGGCTCGGCTCCATGCTCCTGTTCCAGCGTCATGTTTTTGATACAAACTCCATTAGTAATAAAATCAAAAAAATGTTTATTCTTTATATTCTAAATGTTTTTGGAAGAGTGGGAAATGTGTGTATGTCTACAGCTGTTGATTTCTTTTCCTCCGTAATTCATTCATTTGGTTAGATTTTACACCACACACACACAGAATGTTCCGTTTAAGCTCCGCCCCCTCCTGCAGTATCAGATTAAGGTAAAGACTGATACAGTGCTGATATCATGATGAATAATTTTACATCACAGCGTTTTCGGTGACGTCGCTTTAAACCCGATTCTTCTCCCTTTCTCTCTGTTTTATTTGTTGTAAACACTCTTCAGTGATGAATGTGGAATGTTGTTGGAGAATCTCACACACAGACAGAAGTGTAATGATGATCGAGTTTAGTGGAATGTTGTAGGATCATAATGAGAGGGTTGTCTCTCATGAGTTTTTGTTACACAGCGATCAGGACCTTTGTTTTCTCTCCATCCCCTCACCCTCCTCTCCTCTCTTTATCTCTGTGGTTTGTGTTGGATTAGATGTATCTGGTGGAGCTCGTTGGAGGGTGAGGGATGATTTGATTTTAATAATATTATCATTTTGCAGTCAGTAGCTGACTGTTCACTGGTTTATTGATTAAAACTTGAGACTCATTCAATAAACTTTGTTACTTAAAACAGTTGCGACTTTTGATTTCTTTTTTTTTTTAAATATATATTAAATGTATATTATTTAATATAAGTGTTCATTATTTTATACATGATCATCTGATTCTATAACATAACATCTCCTCATCATGGCTCCTGTTAGTGGGTGGGATATATCAGGCAGCAGGTGAATGTTTTGTCCTCAAAGTTGATGTTAGAAGCAGGAAAAATGGACAAGAGTAAGGATTTGAGCGAGTTTGACCAAAAGGACCAAATTGTGATGGCTAGACCACTGGATCAGAGCATCTCCAAAACTGCAGCTCTTGTGGGGTGTTGAAAGAGGTGTTGAAAGCCGTCTGCAGTGAACCGGTGACAGGGTCATGGGCCTCATTGATGCATATGAAGGTTTTATTCTGGGTGTTTTTTTATTCATATTTAAACCTTACGTGATTTAGTTATATTATTAGAAATATTGTTATTATATTCATTTAATTATTGATTTAAAACGCTTTAGGTCTCTTATTTTGAAATATTTTTTTCACGCGGCCGGATATCGGTAATATGCATCAACGTCTGTTCAACCTATCTATTATATTATATTATATTATATTATATTATATTATATTATATTATATTATATTATATTATATTATATTATATTATATTTTTCTTTATTTTATATTTTCTTTTTTTTCTTCTTAACTCTACAAAATTTAATTTCCTTGTGATTTTTATTGTTTATTATTTTTCGCCAAACTAATTGAATTATTCAATAAAATAAGTAATATAACGTAATTTCTATGATGCTATGTAGATGGCAATACCTGTATCATTATATTTCTATTTTTAATAGTATTATTATTTATTTATGTATGGCTAGCTTCACGTTGCTACTTTATACAGAACTCAGTTTTTGGTTTATTTATCTAATTCCAGTTTGGGTTTTTCTTGTTTATTAATTTTTCAGACACATTAGTTAATCGTATTGTGTAAAAATAAAGTAGTTGCTTTTCACATGAATACATGATACATATTCATATCACATGAAGCGTCCCGAACTTTTAATTTGAAATGTCCGTCACACTGAATCATACGGAAAGGTGAATTGAGTCTGGTTAATTATTTGAAGCTAATAGTTTTATAAAAAGTTCTGTGAGATTTGCGGTTAATCAAATCCAGAATAATTATTCATGTTGAGTAAAATGAAGTTGTTGCTATTTGCGTTTTAATTGCGCTTTTAAACATTCGTATTCATAACTAGCGTTGTTTCCGGACTTTTAATTTGAAATATCTGTCATAAAGGTACCGGAAGTCACTCGAGGCGAGTTTTACAGAGTGTGTGATCAGACTATCATCATACACACTCTCTCTCTGAGTGTTATTCCTGAGTGTGTGTGTGAGAGAGAGAGAGATCAGTGAGAATGCCGGGAGCGGATAAAGAGACGGATCTGTCGGAGCGCATTGAGGCGTTTCTGGCGGAGTTGAAGCGCAGCGGCAGCGGCTCTGGGTCAGTGCGCGGCTCGGCGGAGACAGCGCGAGACACCGCGGCTCTACTGCGCAGGATCACGGCTCAGGCCCGCTGGAGCAGCGCCGGTGTGTTAACTCCTCCCCTCTCCCCGCTTATTGTTTATCGTCTCTATAGTAGCAGCTCATACGGTGGTGTTTCTATAGTAACGGCTCATACGGTGGTGTTTCTATAGTAACGGCTCATACGGTGGTGTTTCTATAGTAACGGCTCATACGGTGGTGTTTCTATAGTAACGGCTCATACGGTGGTGTTTCTATAGTAACGGCTCATACGATGGTGTTTCTATAGTAACGGCTCATACGATGGTGTTTCTATAGTAACGGCTCATACGATGGTGTTTCTATAGTAACGGCTCATACGATGGTGTTTCTATAGTAACGGCTCATACGATGGTGTTTCTATAGTAACGGCTCATACGGTGGTGTTTCTATAGTAACGGCTCATACGGTGGTGTTTCTATAGTAACGGCTCATACGATGGTGTTTCTATAGTAACGGCTCATACGGTGGTGTTTCTATAGTAACGGCTCATACGGTGGTGTTTCTATAGTAACGGCTCATACGATGGTGTTTCTATAGTAACGGCTCATACGGTGGTGTTTCTATAGTAACGGCTCATACGGTGGTGTTTCTATAGTAACGGCTCATACGGTGGTGTTTCTATAGTAACGGCTCATACGGTGGTGTTTCTATAGTAACGGCTCATACGATGGTGTTTCTATAGTAACGGCTCATACGGTGGTGTTTCTATAGTAACGGCTCATACGGTGGTGTTTCTATAGTAACGGCTCATACGGTGGTGTTTCTATAGTAACGGCTCATACGGTGGTGTTTCTATAGTAACGGCTCATACGGTGGTGTTTCTATAGTAACGGCTCATACGGTGGTGTTTCTATAGTAACGGCTCATACGGTGGTGTTTCTATAGTAACGGCTCATACGATGGTGTTTCTATAGTAACGGCTCATACGATGGTGTTTCTATAGTAACGGCTCATACGATGGTGTTTCTATAGTAACAGCTCATAGGGGGGAGGCACTAACTTTTGTCCAGTCACATTCCAGAGTGATAGAATACACTATATTAGTACTGGACACTGACTCAGATCTCAGAGTGTGACAGGAGGAAACTAATCACACCTCAGTGTTACTCCTGACCTCCATCAACTCTGTGGATTTGGGGAAAATCAGAGAAAGTCAAATATTTCGTCCCATCACACGATGGGCTGAAACTAATCACAGTCCTGTCTCAGTGTTGACCTCCCTCCTGACCTTCAGTGTGGATCTGGTTAAGATCTGACCTGAACATTTCCAATATATTGAACTGAATAAAACGCAGGATTGTGAGGAGTTACAGGTACAGTCCAGTGATGGGTGCAGTGTGTAGCTACAGCATGGTACAGTTACTGTGTGTGTGTGTTTGTGTGTGTGTGTAGGTGACCTGATGGAAATCATACGTAAGGAAGGCAGGAGAATGACTGCAGCTCAGCCTTCAGAGACCACGGTCGGGAACATGATCCGGAGAGTGCTGAAAATCATCCGAGAGGAATACGCCAGGTACATTCTGCAGCCTGTACACACACACACTCTCTCTCACACACACACACACACACACACTCTCTCTCACACACACACACACACTCTTTACACAAAGTGTGCAGTTTACCTTAAATCTTCTGGGACGTGTTCAGTGTAAACATGTGCCATCTTGCTAAGACACCAATTTATTTATCCAGTGTATTATGTTAACATCTGGTGTGTGTGTGTGTGTGTGTGTGTGTGTGTGTGTGTGTGTGTGTAGGTCTCGTGGCAGCAGCGAGGAAGCCGATCAGCAGGAGTCCCTGCACAAGCTGCTGACATCCGGCGGCTCGAGTGAAGATAACTTCAGAACTCACTTCAGCTCCCTTAAGGCAAACGTCATAGAGGCCATCAATGAGCTGCTGACCGAGCTTGGTACACACACACACACACACACAGGGAAGTTGGTGTTATGTTGTTTAAACAGGTCAGTGTTTAGGTGTATGTTCACACTCCAGAGCTGAGATACAGTACAGTATAATTATATGGGTTCAGTATAGTAGAGTACAGTCACTGAGCTACAGAAGATCTTCTTCCTGTTGTATGTTGATCGGTTCTTACTAAATTTGCTGCTTCCACATCCAGAACCTGGTCCAGCGGCTAGATCAGATAGATTAGACTAAACTCATGGAATGGTACAGGAAGAGTAGAGTCTGTTACTTTAATGAATAATGTTGTGTACAATTCCACTGTGTGTGTGTGTGTGTGTGTGTGTGTGTGTGTGTGTGTGTGTGTAGAGGGCACTACAGACAACATAGCAATGCAGGCTCTGGAGCACATTCACTCCAACGAGGTGATCATGACGATCGGACGCTCTCGCACCGTCGAGGCTTTTCTGAAAGACGCAGCTCGCAAACGCAAGTTCCACGTCATTGTAGCCGAGTGTGCACCTTTCTGTCAGGTAACGTTACCCACAGTCCTCTGCTGCAGCAGGTGTAGTGTAGTGCTGCAGTGCTGAACTCTGGGAGTGTGTGTGTGTGTGTGTGTGTGTGATCCTCAGGGTCATGAGATGGCCACCAGTCTGTCAAGAGACGGCATCGAGACCACCGTCATTCCAGACGCTGCCATTTTCGCCGTCATGTCCCGAGTCAACAAGGTGAGAGAGAAAGAGAGAGGGAGACAAAGTGAAAGAGAGAGGCAGAAAGAGAGACAAAGTGAGAGAGAGACAGAAAATGAAAGAGTGAGAGAGACAGAGAGAGAGAAAGAGACAAAGAGAAAGTGAGGGAGAAAGAAAGAATAAGAGAGAGGGAGAGAGAGAAAAAATGAGAGCGTGTGATGGAGGGAAAAGAGAGAGAGAGAGAGAGATAAAGATTCACCCTCTTGAATGATTGACTTCCTTTCTTAACTTTAAGAACCCCTTAACTCCTAATACCTTGAAACTGTATAGTGTGTATAATGTGTGTGTATAATGTGTGTGTGTGTGTAATGTGTGTGTGTGTGTAATGTGTGTGTGTGTGTAATGTGTGTGTATAATGAGTGTGTATAATGAGTGTGTGTATAATGTGTGTGTGTGTGTAATGTGTGTGTATAATGTGTGTGTGTATAATGTGTGTGTGTATAATGAGTGTGTGTGTGTAATGTGTGTGTATAATGAGTGTGTGTATAATGAGTGTGTGTGTATAATGTGTGTGTGTATAATGTGTGTGTGTATAATGTGTGTGTGTATAATGTGTGTGTGTATAATGAGTGTGTGTGTGTAATGTGTGTGTATAATGAGTGTGTGTATAATGAGTGTGTGTGTATAATGAGTGTGTGTGTATAATGTGTGTGTGTATAATGTGTGTGTGTATAATGAGTGTGTGTATAATGTGTGTGTGTGTATAATGAGTGTGTATAATGTGTGTGTGTATAATGTGTGTGTGTGTGTAATGTGTGTGTGTAATGTGTGTGTATAATGTGTGTGTGTATAATGTGTGTGTGTATAATGTGTGTGTGTGTGTAATGTGTGTGTATAATGAGTGTGTATAATGTGTGTGTGTGTGTAATGTGTGTGTATAATGAGTGTGTATAATGAGTGTGTGTATAATGAGTGTGTGTAATGTGTGTGTGTAATGTGTGTGTGTAATGTGTGTGTATAATGTGTGTGTATAATGAGTGTGTGTATAATGAGTGTGTATAATGTGTGTGTGTGTGTGTGTAATGTGTGTGTATAATGAGTGTGTGTATAATGAGTGTGTGTATAATGAGTGTGTGTATAATGAGTGTGTGTATAATGAGTGTGTGTATAATGAGTGTGTATAATGTGTGTGTATAATGAGTGTGTGTATAATGAGTGTGTGTGTATAATGTGTGTGTGTATAATGTGTGTGTGTATAATGAGTGTGTATAATGAGTGTGTATAATGTGTGTGTATAATGAGTGTGTGTATAATGTGTGTGTGTATAATGAGTGTGTGTGTGTAATGTGTGTGTATAATGTGTGTGTATAATGAGTGTGTGTATAATGAGTGTGTGTAATGTGTGTGTAATGTGTGTGTATAATGTGTGTGTATAATGAGTGTGTGTATAATGAGTGTGTATAATGTGTGTGTGTGTGTGTGTAATGTGTGTGTATAATGTGTGTGTATAATGAGTGTGTGTATAATGTGTGTGTGTATAATGAGTGTGTGTATAATGAGTGTGTGTATAATGAGTGTGTGTATAATGTGTGTGTATAATGAGTGTGTGTATAATGTGTGTGTATAATGAGTGTGTGTATAATGAGTGTGTGTATAATGTGTGTGTATAATGTGTGTGTGTGTATAATGTGTGTGTGTATAATGAGTGTGTGTATAATGAGTGTGTGTATAATGTGTGTGTATAATGTGTGTGTATAATGTGTGTGTATAATGAGTGTGTGTATAATGTGTGTGTGTATAATGTGTGTGTGTATAATGTGTGTGTGTGTGTAATGTGTGTGTATAATGTGTGTGTGTATAATGTGTGTGTGTATAATGAGTGTGTGTATAATGTGTGTGTGTGTGTAATGTGTGTGTATAATGAGTGTGTGTATAATGTGTGTGTATAATGTGTGTGTGTGTATAATGTGTGTGTGTGTGTAATGTGTGTATAATGTGTGTGTGTATAATGAGTGTGTATAATGTGTGTGTGTGTGTAATGTGTGTGTATAATGTGTGTGTGTGTATAATGTGTGTGTGTGTATAATGTGTGTGTGTGTGTAATGTGTGTGTATAATGAGTGTGTGTATAATGTGTGTGTA
>NC_080715.1:43875022-43945022 GCF_019097595.1 Hemibagrus wyckioides
TGTGTATAATGTGTGTGTATAATGTGTGTGTGTAATGTGTGTGTGTATAATGTGTGTGTGCGTAATGTGTGTGTGTATAATGAGTGTGTGTATAATGAGTGTGTGTATAATGAGTGTGTATAATGAGTGTGTATAATGAGTGTGTGTATAATGAGTGTGTGTATAATGAGTGTGTGTATAATGAGTGTGTGTATAATGTGTGTGTATAATGAGTGTGTGTATAATGTGTGTGTATAATGTGTGTGTGTATATAATGTGTGTGTGTATAATGAGTGTGTGTATAATGTGTGTGTGTGTATAATGTGTGTGTGTATAGTGTGTGTGTATAATGTGTGTGTATAATGAGTGTGTGTATAATGTGTGTGTGTGTATAATGTGTGTGTGTATAGTGTGTGTGTATAATGTGTGTGTATAATGAGTGTGTGTAATGTGTGTGTATAATGAGTGTGTGTATAATGAGTGTGTGTATAATGTGTGTGTGTATAATGAGTGTGTATGTGTGTATAATGAGTGTGTGTATAATGTGTGTGTGTATAATGTGTGTATAATGTGTGTGTGTATAATGAGTGTGTGTATAATGAGTGTATAATGTGTGTGTGTATAATGAGTGTGTGTATAATGAGTGTGTGTATAATGAGTGTGTATAATGTGTGTGTGTATAATGAGTGTGTATAATGTGTGTGTGTATAATGTGTGTGTATAATGTGTGTGTATAATGTGTGTGTATAATGTGTGTGTGTATAATGTGTGTGTGTAATGTGTGTGTGTAATGTGTGTGTGTGTAATGTGTGTGTGTATAATGAGTGTGTGTAATGTGTGTGTGTATAATGTGTGTGTGTATAATGTGTGTGTGTATAATGTGTGTGTGTAATGTGTGTGTGTGTAATGTGTGTGTGTGTAATGTGTGTGTGTATAATGTGTGTGTGTATAATGTGTGTGTATAATGAGTGTGTGTGTAATGTGTGTGTGTATAATGTGTGTGTATAATGTGTGTGTGTATAATGTGTGTGTATAATGAGTGTGTGTATAATGTGTGTGTGTGTATAATGTGTGTGTGTATAATGAGTGTGTGTATAATGTGTGTGTGTATAATGAGTGTGTGTGTAATGTGTGTGTGTATAATGTGTGTGTGTATGTGTGTGTATAATGAGTGTGTATAATGTGTGTGTGTATAATGTGTGTGTGTATAATGTGTGTGTGTAATGTGTGTGTGTAATGTGTGTGTGTGTAATGTGTGTGTGTATAATGAGTGTGTGTATAATGAGTGTGTGTAATGTGTGTGTGTATAATGTGTGTGTGTAATGTGTGTGTGTGTAATGTGTGTGTGTATAATGTGTGTGTGTATAATGTGTGTGTATAATGAGTGTGTGTATAATGTGTGTGTATAATGAGTGTGTGTATAATGTGTGTGTGTATAATGAGTGTGTGTAATGTGTGTGTATAATGTGTGTGTGTATAATGAGTGTGTGTAATGTGTGTGTATAATGTGTGTGTATAATGTGTGTGTGTAATGTGTGTGTGTGTATAATGTGTGTGTGTATAATGTGTGTGTATAATGTGTGTGTATAATGTGTGTGTAATGTGTGTGTGTATAATGAGTGTGTGTATAATGTGTGTGTAATGTGTGTGTGTATAATGTGTGTGTGTATAATGTGTGTGTATAATGTGTGTGTGTAATGTGTGTGTGTGTAATGTGTGTGTGTGTATAATGTGTGTGTGTATAATGTGTGTGTATAATGAGTGTGTATAATGTGTGTGTGTATAATGTGTGTGTGTAATGTGTGTGTGTGTATAATGTGTGTGTATAATGAGTGTGTATAATGTGTGTGTGTAATGTGTGTGTGTAATGTGTGTGTGTGTATAATGTGTGTGTATAATGTGTGTGTATAATGTGTGTGTGTATAATGTGTGTGTGTATAATGTGTGTGTATAATGTGTGTGTGTAATGTGTGTGTGTGTGTAATGTGTGTGTGTATAATGTGTGTGTATAATGAGTGTGTATAATGTGTGTGTGTAATGTGTGTGTGTGTAATGTGTGTGTGTGTGTAATGTGTGTGTATAATGAGTGTGTATAATGTGTGTGTGTAATGTGTGTGTATAATGAGTGTGTATAATGTGTGTGTGTATAATGAGTGTGTGTATAATGTGTGTGTGTGTATAATGTGTGTGTATAATGAGTGTGTATAATGTGTGTATAATGAGTGTATAATGAGTGTGTGTATAATGAGTGTGTGTGTAATGTGTGTGTGTATAATGTGTGTGTATAATGAGTGTGTGTATAATGTGTGTGTGTGTATAATGAGTGTATAATGAGTGTGTGTATAATGAGTGTGTGTGTAATGTGTGTGTGTATAATGTGTGTGTATAATGTGTGTGTGTATAATGTGTGTGTATAATGAGTGTGTGTATAATGAGTGTGTGTATAATGTGTGTGTGTATAATGTGTGTGTGTATAATGAGTGTGTATAATGTGTGTGTGTATAATGAGTGTGTGTATAATGAGTGTGTGTATAATGAGTGTGTGTAATGTGTGTGTGTATAATGTGTGTGTGTATAATGTGTGTGTGTATAATGTGTGTGTGTAATGTGTGTGTGTGTAATGTGTGTGTATAATGTGTGTGTGTGTATAATGTGTGTGTGTATAATGAGTGTGTGTATAATGTGTGTGTGTATAATGAGTGTGTGTATAATGTGTGTGTGTATAATGTGTGTGTATAATGTGTGTGTGTATAATGTGTGTGTGTATAATGAGTGTATAATGAGTGTGTGTATAATGAGTGTATAATGAGTGTGTGTATAATGAGTGTGTGTGTAATGTGTGTGTGTATAATGTGTGTGTGTATAATGTGTGTGTATAATGAGTGTGTATAATGTGTGTGTGTATAATGAGTGTGTGTAATGTGTGTGTGTATAATGTGTGTGTGTAATGTGTGTGTGTAATGTGTGTGTGTGTAATGTGTGTGTGTATAATGAGTGTGTGTATAATGAGTGTGTGTATAATGAGTGTGTGTATTATGTGTGTGTGTATAATGAGTGTGTGTATAATGTGTGTGTGTATAATGTGTGTGTATAATGAGTGTGTGTATAATGTGTGTGTGTGTGTAATGTGTGTGTATAATGAGTGTGTGTATAATGAGTGTGTGTATAATGAGTGTGTGTATAATGAGTGTGTGTATAATGTGTGTGTGTGTGTAATGAGTGTGTATAATGAGTGTGTATAATGAGTGTGTGTATAATGAGTGTGTGTAATGTGTGTGTGTATAATGAGTGTGTGTATAATGTGTGTGTGTGTGTAATGTGTGTGTGTATAATGAGTGTGTGTATAATGTGTGTGTGTATAATGTGTGTGTATAATGAGTGTGTGTATAATGTGTGTGTGTGTGTAATGTGTGTGTATAATGAGTGTGTGTATAATGTGTGTGTGTATAATGTGTGTGTATAATGAGTGTGTATAATGTGTGTGTGTGTGTGTAATGAGTGTGTATAATGAGTGTGTATAATGAGTGTGTGTATAATGAGTGTGTGTAATGTGTGTGTGTATAATGAGTGTGTGTGTGTATAATGTGTGTGTGTATAATGTGTGTGTATAATGAGTGTGTATAATGTGTGTGTGTATAATGTGTGTGTGTAATGTGTGTGTGTGTATAATGTGTGTGTATAATGAGTGTGTATAATGTGTGTGTGTATAATGTGTGTGTGTAATGTGTGTGTGTGTATAATGTGTGTGTATAATGTGTGTGTATAATGTGTGTGTGTATAATGTGTGTGTGTATAATGTGTGTGTATAATGTGTGTGTGTATGATGTGTGTGTGTGTGTGAGAGTGTGTGTGTGTGTATAATGTGTGTGTGTATAATGTGTGTGTGTATAATGAGTGTGTGTATAATGTGTGTGTGTATAATGTGTGTGTGTATAATGAGTGTGTGTATAATGTGTGTGTATAATGAGTGTGTGTATAATGTGTGTGTGTATAATGTGTGTGTATAATGTGAGTGTGTATAATGTGTGTGTGTGTGTGTATAATGTGTGTGTGTGTATAATGTGTGTGTGTATAATGTGTGTGTATAATGAGTGTGTGTATAATGAGTGTATAATGAGTGTGTGTATAATGTGTGTGTGTATAATGTGTGTGTATAATGTGTGTGTGTATAATGTGTGTGTGTATAATGAGTGTATAATGAGTGTGTGTATAATGAGTGTGTGTGTATAATGTGTGTGTGTATAATGTGTGTGTATAATGAGTGTGTGTATAATGAGTGTATAATGAGTGTGTGTATAATGAGTGTGTGTGTAATGTGTGTGTGTATAATGTGTGTGTATAATGAGTGTGTGTATAATGTGTGTGTATAATGTGTGTGTATAATGTGTGTGTATAATGTGTGTGTATAATGTGTGTGTGTATAATGTGTGTGTATAATGTGTGTGTGTGTATAATGTGTGTGTATAATGAGTGTGTGTATAATGAGTGTGTGTATAATGTGTGTGTATAATGAGTGTGTGTATAATGTGTGTGTGTATAATGAGTGTGTATAATGAGTGTGTATAATGTGTGTGTGTATAATGAGTGTGTATAATGTGTGTGTGTATAATGAGTGTGTGTGTAATGTGTGTGTGTATAATGAGTGTGTATAATGTGTGTGTGTATAATGTGTGTGTATAATGTGTGTGTGTATAATGAGTGTGTATAATGTGTGTGTGTATAATGAGTGTGTATAATGAGTGTGTATAATGTGTGTGTGTATAATGAGTGTGTGTATAATGTGTGTGTATAATGAGTGTGTATAATGTGTGTGTGTATAATGAGTGTGTGTATATTGAGTGGTTGTATAATGTGTGTGTGTATAATGAGTGTGTGTAAAATGAGTGTGTGTATAATGTGTGTGTGTATAATGTGTGTGTATAATGTGTGTGTGTATAATGTGTGTGTATAATGAGTGTGTGTATAATGTGTGTGTATAATGTGTGTGTGTAATGTGTGTGTGTATAATGTGTGTGTGCGTAATGTGTGTGTGTATAATGAGTGTGTGTATAATGAGTGTGTGTATAATGAGTGTGTATAATGAGTGTGTGTATAATGAGTGTGTGTATAATGAGTGTGTGTATAATGAGTGTGTGTCATGTGTGTGTGTATAATATGTGTGTGTATAATGTGTGTGTATAATGTGTGTGTATAATGTGTGTGTGTATAATGTGTGTGTATAATGTGAGTGTGTATAGTGTGTGTGTGTGTATAATGTGAGTGTGTATAATGAGTGTGTATAATGAGTGTGTGTATAATGAGTGTGTATAATGTGTGTGTATAATGAGTGTGTGTATAATGAGTGTGTGTATAATGAGTGTGTATAATGAGTGTGTGTATAATGTGTGTGTATAATGTGTGTGTATAATGAGTGTGTGTATAATGAGTGTGTGTATAATGAGTGTGTGTATAATGTGTGTGTGTATAATGAGTGTGTGTATAATGAGTGTGTATAATGTGTGTGTGTATAATGAGTGTGTGTATAATGTGTGTGTATAATGAGTGTGTATAATGTGTGTGTGTATAATGAGTGTGTATAATGTGTGTGTGTATAATGAGTGTGTATAATGTGTGTGTGTATAATGTGTGTGTGTATAATGAGTGTGTGTATAATGTGTGTGTATAATGAGTGTGTGTGTATAATGTGTGTGTGTATAATGTGTGTGTGTATAATGTGTGTGTGTATAATGTGTGTGTGTATAATGTGAGTGTGTATAATGTGAGTGTGTATAATGTGTGTGTGTGTATAATGTGTGTGTATAATGAGTGTGTGTATAATGTGTGTGTGTATAATGAGTGTGTGTATAATGAGTGTGTGTATAATGTGTGTGTGTGTATAATGAGTGTGTATAATGAGTGTGTGTGTATAATGAGTGTGTGTATAATGAGTGTGTGTATAATGTGTGTGTATAATGTGTGTGTGTATAATGTGTGTGTATAATGTGTGTGTATAATGAGTGTGTGTATAATGAGTGTGTGTATAATGTGTGTGTATAATGTGTGTGTGTATAATGTGTGTGTATAATGTGTGTGTATAATGAGTGTGTGTATAATGTGTGTGTGTATAATGTGTGTGTATAATGAGTGTGTGTATAATGTGTGTGTGTGTGTGTGTGTGTGTGTATTGAGTGTGTGTTTGAGTGTGTGTGAATGTGTGTGTGTATAATGAGTGTGTGTGTAATGTGTGTGGTATTTGTGTGTATAATGAGTGTGTGTATAGGTGTGTAGAATGTGTGTGTATAATGGTGTGTGTATAATGTGTGTGTATAATGAGTGTGTGTATAATGTGTGTGTGTATAATGTGTGTGTATAATGAGTGTGTGTATAATGTGTGTGTATAATGAGTGTGTGTAATGTGTGTGTGTAATGTGTGTGTGTGTTATGTGTGTGTGTAATGTGTGTGTGTGTGTAATGTGTGTGTGTATAATGAGTGTGTGTATAATGAGTGTGTGTAATGTGTGTGTGTATAATGTGTGTGTGTATAATGTGTGTGTGTAATGTGTGTGTGTGTAATGTGTGTGTGTATAATGTGTGTGTGTATAATGTGTGTGTATAATGTGTGTGTATAATGAGTGTGTGTATAATGTGTGTGTGTGTATAATGAGTGTGTGTAATGTGTGTGTGTATAATGTGTGTGTGTATAATGTGTGTGTGTATAATGTGTGTGTATAATGTGTGTGTGTAATGTGTGTGTGTATAATGAGTGTGTGTATAATGAGTGTGTGTAATGTGTGTGTGTATAATGTGTGTGTGTATAATGTGTGTGTATAATGTGTGTGTGTAATGTGTGTGTGTGTAATGTGTGTGTGTGTATAATGTGTGTGTGTATAATGTGTGTGTATAATGAGTGTGTATAATGTGTGTGTGTATAATGTGTGTGTGTAATGTGTGTGTGTGTATAATGTGTGTGTATAATGAGTGTGTATAATGTGTGTGTGTATAATGAGTGTGTATAATGAGTGTGTATAATGTGTGTGTGTATAATGTGTGTGTGTAATGTGTGTGTGTGTATAATGTGTGTGTATAATGTGTGTGTATAATGTGTGTGTGTATAATGTGTGTGTGTATAATGTGTGTGTATAGTGTGTGTGTGTAATGTGTGTGTGTATAATGTGTGTGTGTATAATGTGTGTGTGTATAATGTGTGT
Organism: Hemibagrus wyckioides; assembly: GCF_019097595.1. Lineage (NCBI taxonomy): Eukaryota > Metazoa > Chordata > Actinopteri > Siluriformes > Bagridae > Hemibagrus > Hemibagrus wyckioides. The sequence goes on from NC_080715.1 coordinate 43,882,189, forward strand.
GTATAATGTGTGTGTGTATAATGTGTGTGTGTAATGTGTGTGTGTGTATAATGTGTGTGTGTATAATGTGTGTGTGTATAATGTGTGTGTATAATGTGAGTGTGTATAATGTGTGTGTGTGTGTATAATGTGTGTGTGTGTATAATGTGTGTGTGTATAATGTGTGTGTATAATGAGTGTGTGTATAATGAGTGTATAATGAGTGTGTGTATAATGAGTGTGTGTGTGTATAATGAGTGTATAATGAGTGTGTGTGTAATGTGTGTGTGTATAATGTGTGTGTATAATGTGTGTGTGTATAATGTGTGTGTATAATGAGTGTGTGTATAATGTGTGTGTGTGTATAATGTGTGTGTGTATAATGAGTGTGTGTATAATGAGTGTGTGTGTAATGTGTGTGTGTATAATGTGTGTGTGTATAATGTGTGTGTATAATGAGTGTGTATAATGTGTGTGTGTATAATGAGTGTGTATAATGAGTGTGTGTATAATGAGTGTGTATAATGTGTGTGTATAATGTGTGTGTATAATGTGTGTGTGTATAATGTGTGTGTATAATGTGTGTGTGTATAATGTGTGTGTATAATGTGTGTGTGTATAATGTGTGTGTGTATAATGTGTGTGTATAATGAGTGTGTGTATAATGTGTGTGTGTATAATGTGTGTGTATAATGTGTGTGTGTATAATGAGTGTGTATAATGAGTGTGTGTATAATGTGTGTGTATAATGAGTGTGTGTATAATGTGTGTGTGTGTGTATAATGAGTGTGTGTATAATGTGTGTGTATAATGTGTGTGTGTATAATGAGTGTGTGTATAATGTGTGTGTGTGTGTATAATGAGTGTGTGTATAATGTGTGTGTATAATGTGTGTGTGTATAATGTGTGTGTGTAATGTGTGTGTGTGTAATGTGTGTGTGTATAATGTGTGTGTGTATAATGAGTGTGTATAATGAGTGTGTGTGTAATGTGTGTGTGTATAATGTGTGTGTATAATTTGTGTGTGTATAATGTGTGTGTATAATGAGTGTGTGTATAATGTGTGTGTGTATAATGAGTGTGTGTATAATGAGTGTGTGTATAATGAGTGTGTGTATAATGAGTGTGTGTGTAATGTGTGTGTGTATAATGTGTGTGTGTATAATGTGTGTGTATAATGAGTGTGTATAATGTGTGTGTGTATAATGAGTGTGTGTAATGTGTGTGTGTATAATGTGTGTGTGTTATGTGTGTGTGTAATGTGTGTGTGTGTGTAATGTGTGTGTGTATAATGAGTGTGTGTATAATGAGTGTGTGTAATGTGTGTGTGTATAATGTGTGTGTGTATAATGTGTGTGTGTATAATGTGTGTGTGTATAATGTGTGTGTATAATGTGAGTGTGTATAATGTGTGTGTGTGTATAATGTGTGTGTGTGTATAATGTGTGTGTATAATGTGTGTGTATAATGAGTGTGTATAATGAGTGTGTGTATAATGAGTGTGTATAATGAGTGTGTGTATAATGAGTGTGTGTATAATGAGTGTGTATAATGAGTGTGTGTAATGTGTGTGTGTAATGTGTGTGTGTAATGTGTGTGTATAATGAGTGTGTGTATAATGAGTGTGTGTATAATGAGTGTGTGTATAATGTGTGTGTATAATGAGTGTGTGTATAATGAGTGTGTGTATAATGTGTGTGTGTATAATGTGTGTGTATAATGAGTGTGTGTATAATGTGTGTGTGTATAATGTGTGTGTATAATGAGTGTGTATAATGAGTGTGTATAATGTGTGTGTGTGTGTAATGAGTGTGTATAATGAGTGTGTGTATAATGAGTGTGTGTATAATGAGTGTGTGTATAATGAGTGTGTGTATAATGTGTGTGTATAATGAGTGTGTGTATAATGTGTGTGTGTATAATGTGTGTGTATAATGAGTGTGTGTATAATGAGTGTGTGTATAATGTGTGTGTGTATAATGTGTGTGTATAATGAGTGTGTGTATAATGTGTGTGTGTGTGTAATGTGTGTGTATAATGAGTGTGTGTATAATGAGTGTGTGTATAATGAGTGTGTGTATAATGTGTGTGTATAATGAGTGTGTGTATAATGTGTGTGTGTATAATGTGTGTGTATAATGAGTGTGTGTATAATGTGTGTGTGTATAATGAGTGTGTATAATGAGTGTGTATAATGTGTGTGTGTGTGTAATGAGTGTGTATAATGAGTGTGTATAATGAGTGTGTGTATAATTGAGTGTGTGTAATGTGTGTGTGTAATGTGTGTGTATAATGAGTGTGTGTATAATGTGTGTGTATAATGTGTGTGTATAATGTGTGTGTATAATGTGAGTGTGTATAATGTGTGTGTGTATAATGTGTGTGTGTATAATGAGTGTGTATAATGTGTGTGTGTATAATGTGTGTGTATAATGTGTGTGTATAATGTGTGTGTATAATGTGTGTGTATAATGTGTGTGTGTATAATGTGTGTGTGTATAATGTGTGTGTATAATGTGTGTGTATAATGAGTGTGTGTATAATGTGTGTGTATAATGTGTGTGTGTATAATGTGTGTGTATAATGTGTGTGTGTATAATGTGTGTGTATAATGAGTGTGTGTATAATGAGTGTGTGTATAATGAGTGTGTGTATAATGAGTGTGTGTATAATGTGTGTGTGTATAATGTGTGTGTATAATGTGTGTGTGTAATGTGTGTGTGTGTATAATGTGTGTGTGTATAATGTGTGTGTGTATAATGTGTGTGTGTATAATGTGTGTGTATAATGTGAGTGTGTATAATGTGTGTGTGTGTGTATAATGTGTGTGTGTGTATAATGTGTGTGTATAATGAGTGTGTGTATAATGAGTGTGTGTATAATGAGTGTGTGTATAATGAGTGTGTGTGTAATGTGTGTGTGTATAATGTGTGTGTATAATGAGTGTGTGTATAATGTGTGTGTGTGTGTATAATGAGTGTGTGTATAATGAGTGTGTGTATAATGTGTGTGTGTATAATGAGTGTGTATAATGTGTGTGTGTATAATGAGTGTGTGTATAATGAGTGTGTGTATAATGTGTGTGTGTATAATGAGTGTATATGTGTGTATAATGTGAGTGTGTATAATGTGTGTGTGTATAATGTGTGTGTGTATAATGTGTGTGTATAATGTGTGTGTATAATGTGTGTGTGTATAATGTGTGTGTGTGTATAATGTGTGTGTGTGTATAATGTGTGTGTGTATAATGAGTGTGTGTGTAATGTGTGTGTGTATAATGTGTGTGTATAATGTGTGTGTATAATGTGTGTGTGTATAATGTGTGTGTATAATGAGTGTGTGTATAATGTGTGTGTGTGTATAATGTGTGTGTGTGTATAATGTGTGTGTATAATGTGTGTGTATAATGTGTGTGTATAATGAGTGTGTATAATGAGTGTGTGTATAATGAGTGTGTATAATGAGTGTGTATAATGAGTGTGTGTATAATGAGTGTGTGTATAATGAGTGTGTATAATGAGTGTGTGTAATGTGTGTGTGTAATGTGTGTGTGTAATGTGTGTGTGTAATGTGTGTGTATAATGTGTGTGTATAATGAGTGTGTGTATAATGAGTGTGTATAATGTGTGTGTGTGTGTGTAATGTGTGTGTGTAATGTGTGTGTGTAATGAGTGTGTGTATAATGAGTGTGTGTATAATGAGTGTGTGTATAATGTGTGTGTATAATGAGTGTGTGTATAATGTGTGTGTGTATAATGTGTGTGTATAATGAGTGTGTGTATAATGTGTGTGTGTGTGTAATGTGTGTGTATAATGAGTGTGTGTATAATGAGTGTGTGTATAATGAGTGTGTGTATAATGTGTGTGTATAATGAGTGTGTGTATAATGTGTGTGTGTATAATGTGTGTGTGTATAATGTGTGTGTATAATGAGTGTGTGTATAATGTGTGTGTGTATAATGTGTGTGTATAATGAGTGTGTGTATAATGAGTGTGTGTATAATGAGTGTGTGTATAATGTGTGTGTATAATGAGTGTGTGTATAATGTGTGTGTGTATAATGTGTGTGTATAATGAGTGTGTGTATAATGTGTGTGTATAATGAGTGTGTGTATAATGTGTGTGTGTATAATGAGTGTGTATAATGAGTGTGTATAATGTGTGTGTGTGTGTAATGAGTGTGTATAATGAGTGTGTATAATGAGTGTGTGTATAATGAGTGTGTGTAATGTGTGTGTGTATAATGTGTGTGTATAATGTGTGTGTGTATAATGTGTGTGTATAATGTGTGTGTATAATGTGTGTGTATAATGTGAGTGTGTATAATGTGTGTGTGTATAATGAGTGTGTGTATAATGAGTGTATAATGTGTGTGTGTATAATGTGTGTGTGTGTATAATGAGTGTGTATAATGTGTGTGTGTATAATGTGTGTGTATAATGTGTGTGTATAATGTGTGTGTATAATGTGTGTGTGTATAATGTGTGTGTGTATAATGTGTGTGTATAATGTGTGTGTATAATGTGTGTGTATAATGTGTGTGTGTATAATGAGTGTGTGTATAATGAGTGTGTGTATAATGAGTGTGTATAATGTGTGTGTGTATAATGAGTGTGTATAATGAGTGTATAATGTGTGTGTGTATAATGTGTGTGTATAATGTGTGTGTGTATAATGTGTGTGTATAATGTGTGTGTGTATAATGTGTGTGTATAATGTGTGTGTGTATAATGTGTGTGTATAATGAGTGTGTGTATAATGAGTGTGTGTGTAATGTGTGTGTGTATAATGTGTGTGTATAATGAGTGTGTGTATAATGTGTGTGTGTAATGTGTGTGTGTGTATAATGTGTGTGTGTATAATGTGTGTGTGTATAATGTGTGTGTGTATAATGTGTGTGTATAATGTGAGTGTGTATAATGTGTGTGTGTGTATAATGTGTGTGTGTGTATAATGTGTGTGTATAATGAGTGTGTGTATAATGAGTGTGTGTATAATGAGTGTGTGTGTAATGTGTGTGTGTATAATGTGTGTGTATAATGTGTGTGTGTATAATGTGTGTGTATAATGAGTGTGTGTATAATGTGTGTGTGTGTGTATAATGTGTGTGTGTATAATGAGTGTGTGTATAATGTGTGTGTGTATAATGAGTGTGTATAATGTGTGTGTGTATAATGAGTGTGTGTATAATGAGTGTGTGTATAATGTGTGTGTGTATAATGAGTGTGTGTATAATGTGTGTGTATAATGTGAGTTTGTATAATGTGTGTGTGTGTATAATGTGTGTGTGTATAATGTGTGTGTATAATGTGTGTGTATAATGTGTGTGTGTATAATGTGTGTGTGTGTATAATGTGTGTGTGTGTATAATGTGTGTGTGTGTAATGTGTGTGTGTATAATGTGTGTGTATAATGTGTGTGTATAATGTGTGTGTGTATAATGTGTGTGTATAATGAGTGTGTGTATAATGTGTGTGTGTGTGTATAATGTGTGTGTGTATAATGAGTGTGTGTATAATGAGTGTGTGTGTAATGTGTGTGTGTATAATGTGTGTGTGTATAATGTGTGTGTATAATGAGTGTGTATAATGTGTGTGTGTATAATGTGTGTGTGTATAATGAGTGTGTGTATAATGAGTGTGTGTGTAATGTGTGTGTGTGTGTATAATGTGTGTGTATAATGAGTGTGTATAATGTGTGTGTGTATAGTGTGTGTGTATAATGAGTGTGTATAATGTGTGTGTGTATAATGAGTGTGTATAATGTGTGTGTGTATAATGAGTGTGTATAATGTGTGTGTGTATAATGTGTGTGTGTATAATGAGTGTGTGTATAATGTGTGTGTATAATGAGTGTGTGTATAATGTGTGTGTGTATAATGTGTGTGTATAATGTGAGTGTGTATAATGTGTGTGTGTGTATAATGTGTGTGTGTATAATGTGTGTGTATAATGTGTGTGTATAATGTGTGTGTGTATAATGTGTGTGTATAATGTGAGTGTGTATAATGTGTGTGTGTGTATAATGTGAGTGTGTGTATAATGTGTGTGTGTGTATAATGTGTGTGTATAATGAGTGTGTGTATAATGAGTGTGTGTATAATGAGTGTGTGTCATGTGTGTGTGTATAATATGTGTGTGTGTGTGTATCAGGTGATCATCGGGACACAGACGGTCCTGGCTAACGGAGGACTGCGAGCAGTAAACGGCACACACACGCTGGCGCTAGCCGCTAAACACCACTCCACTCCGCTCATCGTCTGTGCAGCCATGTTCAAACTCTCACCTCAGGTAACCATGACGACAGGGGCGTGACTTCCTAACGACTCACACTCTCTCTCTCACTCATTCACGTTTGTTTTTCTTTTCCTCTCCTCAGTTTCCGAATGAAGAGGACACGTTTCACAAGTTCGTCTCTCCACACGAGGTTCTGCCCTTCACTGAAGGTACAATCACATCTCAGGGGAGGGGGCGGGGCAATCAATGTTGGTGAGAGTTTGGTGGTTTGAGTTGTTCCTCTGGTAGATCTTTGGATTTGCTCTAACATGCAGGTGTGTGTGTGTGTGTGTTTGCTCTCAGGTGAGATCCTGTCGAAGGTGAACGCTCACTGCCCCGTGTTTGATTACGTTCCTCCAGAACTCATCACGCTGTTCATCTCCAACATCGGTGGAAACGCCCCGTCCTACATCTACCGCCTGATGAGTGAGCTGTACCACCCCGAAGACCACGAACTCTAAATAAACTACATGTACAACAACTACAACGCTCCCTCTGTCCCTCTGTGTGTGTGTGGGGGGGGGTGTAAAAACAATATAATTAAATGAATTATTATAAGTGTGATGATTGCTTGAGCAGCAGCTGCAGTAATTGATGATGTCATATCCTGTGTTTAAAACAGATGAGTGTGTTCTCTAAACATGGAGACACACACACACACACACACACACACACACACACACACAACTGATATTCAAGTAAAAAGACGATGAAGAGGCAGTGACGGAGAATTGAGACTTTGATGAAAGTCAGCTTTAATGCAGTAACCAGAACATCTACAAAAAATGCTGTTCATTTTTTCTCAAACATTCAAAAATAGAATCAAAAACACAAATTAAAAAAAGGATCCTGAGGTTCAGTGGTGTTCAGGCTCAACACGGAGGAGGGGCGGAGCCAAGCTGTCTCTTCAGCTATCAGGAAAAAACAAAAACACACTCAGGAACAGCATGGGAGACACCAGAAGAAGAAAAACGAGTGTGTGTGTGTGTCTTTACCTGGCCTGTGCTTTAGTCCACTTTAGGGCATGTCGAGGCGGTACTGAGGTCACTGGATGGTAATAGGTGCATCCTGCACGTTTACAGTGCTCTGCAAAGCGACATGGCTAACACACACACACACACACACACACTAATTCGTTAAATGAACTGACATTCATACACAAATATGTTTAATGAACACACAGTAACACACACACACACACACAATATCAGTGTTACACGATACACAAACCCTCATTTCACTCTCACACACACACAGATCAACAACTTACTTTAGGGTGGTAGAAGGTACAGTCTGTTCTCTTACACTCGGGGAAGAAACGACACACACTGCTGGTCTGTGGAGGAGCTACACACACACACACACACACACACACAGAACGTCAAAATAAATCCCAATACAAACAGATACATGTGATACAAAACTGCTACACATCTAAGAGTCATGTAAGATTAGCTTGGGGAGTAACACACACACACACACACCTGGTTCAGGAGGCTGCAGCAGGGCTCTGTGGCTGACGTGTGTGTATGGACAGTTGGGTTTGGAACACTTGCCGTCGTATTTACAGTTTGGATGGATGAACAGACACTTCTGTCCATAAGTACAGCTTGGAAACATCCTACACACACACACACAGGGTATTAAACACAGCTTACAGGAAATACTGTGTGGTGTGTGTGTGTGTGTGTGTGTGTGTGTACACACCTGCACTGTGTTGTTGGATGATGATACACACACATGTCTCCACTTTTACACGCCGGCCAGAACTTGCAGCGCTCTAGAACCTTCGGTCTCTTCACCTTCACCGGTTCATCATCCATCTGTTCTTCTCCCTCTTCCTCCATCATAATCACCCCTTCATCTGAGAGAGAGAGAGGACAAAAAATGTACACTCACACAATGACATCAGCCATTTTTTGTTTTAGTGTGTGTGTGTGTGTCCTCACCATCATACGCGAGGTCAGAGGTCATGCTGAGGTGCACAGGTTTTGTCCTGTGCTCAGCTGAGGGGTCGAAGGTCATAGTGTTGGGCGTGTCCATGTCGTGTTCAGTGAGACTGGCGAGAGGACTCGGCACGCCGTCTAACGTCACGATGAACTTCGGACTGCACTCAACTTTTTCTCTGAAGGACACGCAGAATATCATCTTCATCGTCATCATCATCATCATCATCAGTTCCGTAGGTAATATGTTGAACAAATGAAATCTTTACCTGGCCTGCACTGTGCGTGGAGTGGTGGGTGGGGCTTCCTCTTGATTGGCAGCATCCAGCCTGCTCCTGACTGGTGGATTCTGTTCCAGCTCTGGTTTTCTCATGATGAAGGAGCGAGTGTCCAGAGCCTTGAGTCTCGCCGTCTCCAACAGCTCCAGCTCTGAACACCAACCGCAAGCAGGAAACAGGATGTGATGTCATGATACAAATAAAATATGATGTATGTGCTGCATTATTAATGTCACACCTTTATCATACTGCTTGCTGGGAGATGTGTAAACAATGATCTTTCTTTCCTTTACCAGTGTGTGTGTGTGTGTGTATGAATTACCAAGCTGCTGATCTCTCTCATTGTCTGTAAGATCCTGCTGTAGTCGTGACGCCAGAGAGCGAGAAGGAACTGGAAAGATGGAGGGAGGGAGAGAGAGAGTAAGAGAGAGAGCGAAGGATGAGAAAGAAAATACCCTCTTCAATCCACTTTAATTGTGCCGTCCCTTTAAGAGGCGGAGTCTCACCGTTTGGGCGGGTGTTTTGTGCTCCCTGTGGGAGGAGCTCATGCAGGTGCTCTTGGACCAATCGGATGGCGGCTCTGTTCATCTCGTCACTCGCCACGCGTGTTCGCGGTGCCACAGGAACCGTTTGTCTCTGAGGGACTGTGCGGTTGCCAAGGCAACCAAACAAAACAAACAAACAGTGAACATTGAAATTAGGAGATCACAAATGAGACTGAGAGCAGTGCTGATGGTGCTGTGTGTGTGTGTGTGTGTGTGTGTGTGTGTGTGTGTGTGTGTGTGTGTGTGTGTGTGTAAAACTCACTGGTATATGCAGCTGTGGTCTTACTGATGGAGTCCTGAGCCTCAGAAATTGCCTTTAGGATTAAATTCTTATTGGCCTGTTTTGCTGGAGGCAGAGAGGGTCTGTAGAGACAAAAACAACGAATTAATTTAAAAAACAAACAACAAACACACTGTGTCTTGTGATAAACCTGAACTCTACTCATGCACACTATATTGCCAAAAGTATTGGGACACCCCTCCAGATCATTGAGTTCAGGTGTTTTTCAGGGGTGGGACTCGGCCCCTTAGTTCCAGTAAAAGGAACTCTTAATGCTTCAGCTTCATACCAAGACATTTTGGACAATTTCATGCTCTTTGTGGGAACAGTTTGGGGATGACCCCTTCCTGTTCCAACATGACTGCACACCAGTGACCAAAGCAAGGTCCATAAAGACATGGATGAGTGAGTTTGGTGTGGAGGAACTTGACTGGCCTGCACAGAGTCCTGACCTCAACCCCATAGAACACCTTTGGGATGAATTAGAGTGGAGACTGTGAGCCAGACCTTCTTGTCCAACATCAGTGCCTGACCTCACAAATGGGCTTCTACAGTAACGGTCAGAAATTCCCATAAACACACTCCTAAACCTTGTGGAAAGCCTTCCCAGAAGAGTTGAAGCTGTTATAGCTGCAAAGGGCGGGACAACTCCATATTACATTCATGTGCAGGTAAAGGTAGACGTCCCAAAACTTTTGCCAATATAGTGCACATCCTAATAAAACACAATGTAGGAGTAAATTATTTACATTTACCCGAACACACACTATGATGTCTTTTCTAATAATAATAATAATGAAAGTCATTATATTAAGTGACAGTTGAAACAGACTTGCGCTCTGGTTTTGGTGGGAGAGAAACTCGACTCGGCACGCCGTAATCTTCCTCGTCCTCCTCGTCTTCCTCGCTCTCATAAACTCGCTCATGACCTTTCTGAATCCGAACCACAGAGCTCGCCATGGGCGCCTTCCTTTTCCGTGAAAACTCCTCCTGGGGGGGTGGGGAGTCATGTTTATTCTTTTTTAAAAATCTATTTTTAAAGTAAAATTACTCTGATCAAACACAAAAACAAAACAAAAAATGATGGTTGGATTGATTTATTTATCTAATCGCCATAAACAGCGTGAATATTTGATGTAATTATAATATAAAACAGTAAGTTATGTGGAAATCCTCACCTTACTGGGTTCCTCTCTGTAACTCCGCCCGTAATTGGAGCTCGACCGTTCGTGACCTCGCATAACCTCGGGCGACCTGTAGCATTCCTCGGCTCTTCCTGAACCCCGATTGGACGAACGGCTAGATAAGGGGCGTGGCTTCCCAGGGACTGTGACCCTAGTATCGTTGGTGATGAGGTCGTCGTCCTCCAGGTCGGGTTTGATGTCGATGACGGCTTCGGCGGAGTGGTCCAGCAGAGGCTTCACTGTGGAGGTCAGTCTGGAGGAGGAGGAGCGGTCAGAGGACGTCCTCCTGAAACACACACACACACACACACACACACACACACAGTCTGACTTTAATGCTGCGTTATGTATTCCACTTTTTTCCACATCTTTCTATTTTTTGTTATTTTTCTTTTGTTTTCTTCTCTATAATACCTGCCATGGTGTTCATGGGCGGAGCTAGAGACCCGTCCTTCTAACCTATCAGAGCGCGAGCTGGACACAGTGAGAGCCCGTGACTCCTCCCCTTTGCGTTCGTCCCGACCGGACGTGCTGGTGTCAGAGGGGAGGAGTTTAGCACGCAGAGACGCCGGCTCTAAACACAGAACAGAAAATAAAGAGGATTTGAACTAAAGTGATAATGAGTGTGTGTGTGTGTGTGTGTGTGTGTGTGTGTGTGTGTGTGTGTGTGTGTGTGTGTGTGTGTGTGTGTGTGTGTGTGTGTGTCGTACCCACTGCAGCTGATCTGAGCTTCTCCAGCACTCCATGTAACCTGTAACACACAATCACATCTCCTCCATCACCGTCCATCACACACAGGATCATCAGTGATGGAGAAATAATGTTCTGAGGCACAAACACTGTTGTGCAGCTGTGTGTGGTGGTTGTGCAGCTGTGTGTGGTGGTTGTGCAGCTGTGTGTGGTGGTTGTGCAGCTGTGTGTATCTGTGTGTAGTTGTTGTCCTACCACACAGTGAACTTGATGGTGTTGTTGCCCAGAAACAGTGAGAGATCGTCGGCCATTTGCTGAGCGTTCTTCTTGTTGGCCACCATCACCATGATGTAGTCAGGAAGTTCCTCATCTAGGACAAAAACAGGTTTATTCACACACACACACACACACACACACACACACACACACACTGTATATTCAGAACTTACCCACATATGCCCCCAACTCCTGCAGCTTCCCTTTAATGGCCGCCTGAAACACACACACACTTATTATTATTATTATGAATAATAATGAGCGTATAATGAATATTAATGAACATACATTGTTACTGTATGTTCAGAGCACATAAACATAAATAAATCAGTTATATGATGGTAAAGTCTGGTTTCTTTTCCCTCTGATGTTTTTGCTCAGCTGGTTTAGGACTAGGTGACACTGATACACTGATCTTCATGTCTGCATAAAGACAAACAGATCAGAGTGATGTACAGAGCTGAGCAGAATCATCTAAATCCTGGAGTATCTGTTCTGTTCCTCTGGAACAAACACCACTGATATGTGAAGGTCAGTACAGTGTTTAGGTTATAAACATATTGGTCAGTGCTTTACTGACAGGAGGAAGAGAGTGACAGAGTTTAATACACAATTTTAAGAAATACAACTAAAGGATATTGATAGAATCAGAGAGAGAGAGAGAGAGAGAAAGAAAGAAAGAAAGAAAGAAAGAAAGAAAGAAAGAAAGAAAGAAAGAAAGAAAAAGAGTGAGACAGACAGATGATTTGTAGCTGTCAGACACACAGAAGGCTATTACACACACACACACACACACACACACACACATACATACATAAGCGTGTCCTCCTGTTCTAACACACACACACACACACACACACACACACACACACACACAGGAGTGTGTTACTGAACTAAAGAGCTGCTACAAGTGTTGGCGATACGTTTCAAAAGACACACACACAGACACACACACACACAGACACACACACAGACACACACACAGACACACACACAGACACACACACAGACACACACACAGACACACACACAGACACACAGACACACACAGGAGAGTTAGCATGAGTTTCAATGAATTAGCATAATATTATATACAGTACAGAAGTGCACGCCAAATAAACTACCTCACATTTATACACAACAATAAATAATCAGTAGATTGATGATGTGTGTGTTTACAGATATGAAATCTGACGCTAATTAGGTAATGCTAATACACACAAAGCTAAAGACAACACAGCTGACCTAGCTAGCTAGCGAATCTAAGCGAAGCTAAGCGCCCGGGTTTAGCCGCATGTTTAAACATGTTGAATTTACCCGTATTTTCTTGCTGATTTCCGTTCCGATTTCCATCTTTGACCGTCTCAGGTGTGTGTGTCCACCAAATTACCGCATAGATAAATGACCTGGAGTATTTAAAACACTTTCTTTCTGACCAAGTCCTCTGTTGCTGGCTAAGGTTGAGCTATCAATACTGCGCATGCGCACAGACGAAGCAGCGGTTTACTCGCTTCACGACGCACGGCGCATGCGCATGTCTTCAACCGTTCCACTCCAGGACACTGGATGGCGCGAGTCGATCGCTGTTTGTTTACTAGTTTTAAACGACGCTGCGGACACGCTCTCGTTAAGCAGCACGGTGCTTTCCATTTAAAAACGAAAGTGTCTACTGATTTATCGTAATTTTCAGAATTAAGGTTTTTTTTGTTTGTTTATTTGTTAGCAACGGCAGTGTTTCGTATCCGCTGAGGAGTTCGCGAGAGAAGGTGCGCGTGCAGGCACGGTGTCGGCACGAGCTGAGGATGACGGCACGTGAGGAAACGTGAATAAATCGTCGGATTTAAAATTAATTCTCTTTTTGTTCATATTTCGAGACAGATCGCAGAATAACAAATCGCGAACATAGATATTGGTTCGTTGCTAGGATACGGAGCGCTCGCGCCCCGCCGTGTCATCCGCGTGCTGCAGAGGAATCCTGTGTGATTATTATGACTATTATTATGATTCCACCAGAATTCGTGGTTCAGCGTAGATATTAGCTCACATCAGATTCGACTTGATTTAGGACTGAAGATGAGCTCTCTGGGTCGGAACGGGCTGATCGGTCTCGGTGTCGGTGTCACGGTCAGTACCGGATTGATTGCGGTGCTGCTGATTAAAGAGATGTTGCGGAGGCGGCGCGAGCGCCCTTTAGGGGTGTCTCACAGCGGTGCGGGGTTTGCGGTGACCAGTGCGGCTGTGGACGGAAGGATAGACCTGGGACAGGAAGGAGGAGGTGAGGAGTAAGGATGGGTGATGCCATCAGAACAGGACCATACAAGATCACGAGACTGTTATGACTCTGTGTGTGTGTGCGTGTGTGTGTGTGTGTGTGTGTGTGCAGTCCTGAGCGGGTTAACCCCAGAGCAGCACACTGAGCTGAGGAAGACTCTGGATGAGGTGATGATGAGCGTGTCCACTCTGCGTGGTGAAGTAGCCGAGCTGAGGAACGGCCTGAGAGACATCGCCAACACCATCGTCGAGGACGTCAGGTCAGGGTCACCCTGACTGGTCAGGCCACCTGTCAATCAAAATACCTCAACATTCAATTAATTAATGAGGCATCAAGTGAGAGTGTATTGAGAGGGTGTGTTTTAGTGCTAGTGTGCACTAATAGATTAGGGTACATTATGGAGTGGACTAGTGTGATAGTGTGCACTGTGTCTCTGCAGGAAGGGAGTGGAGGAAGGTCAGAGGTCACGGCGGCGACGTCACTTCATGTCGAGGGAGCGTTCGGACTCCATGAGCTCCAGCTCCATCTATTTCACTGCCAGTAACGGGATGAGCAGTCGGAGCGAGGGCGGGTATGTGACATGGCCCCGCCCCCCGTGGTGTTCAATATGAAGAATGTGGCAGAAATAGTGTTATTTAGCTAGCTAGCGCTAATTAGTAATTAACTAGCTTCTGTGTGTGTGTGTGTGTTACACTCATAGATACACAACAGCTTATTCGACTGCAGAGTCTGACTACACAGACCGAGAGACTGATCGAGACGAGGACCGGGATGAGGATGATGAAGGTGACACACACTCAGCATTCTGTCTATAGTACACTACCAGTCCCGGGGACGGTTCAGTGTGATGGTGTTCAGTATTTCATGACAGTATGTTAGAGTGACATTAGAGTAGCTTTAGAATGTGAACGTTAGAGTAACGTCTTCAGTGTACGGTTGTGAGTAAGTGAAATGCCTAAGTAATGATGACAAATTATGGGGAAAGTGTTGAATAATATTAGTTGTGCTGGAGTCAGGTTAGAATGAACAGTTAGGGCGGGGTTAGAGAGCAGCTAATGTTAGAGGAATGTTAGTTAGCGTTGGAGTTAGGATGATGTTAATGTAAAAATAAAGAAATAGCATAAGAGCAACATTAGAACACTGGAGTAATGTTCTAGACTCTGAGTAATGTTTGAGCAACGTTTGAATAATGGTAGAATGTTAACTTTACAGTGACATTCATGAGCAGTAATAATAATAGAATAGTAATAGAGTGGAGTTAGAGTAATGTTACAGTTAGTGCTCCATAGTCAGAGTAATGGTGGGATGTTAGTGTAGAGTTAGAGTGACCTTAACATCTGAGTAATTTTGGAGTAAAGTCAGGATTTAACGTGACTACAGACGAGGAGGAGGAGGAGGAGGAGCGCAGCTGTGCCACAGTTCTGACGCTCCGGCCGGACGAGCCTCAGTCTGAGGAAGACAACGACGTGGACGCTGATGAAGAGGTGGTGGTGATGAGTCCTGAACTCGCTCTGCTGCTGTCTCAGAGTGATCTCCTTCACGCTGGGGATTCTGGGAAAAAAACTGACGGGTTTATCCTGTTAAGGGAGAACAAACCTCTGGTGACTAAATAATAATAATAATAATAATAATAATAATAATAATAATAATAATAATAATTTGTTTAGAGGTTTAATAACAGAACCCTAATGTGTGTGTATTCAGTATAGTGATAATATTGAGTTTCTATGGCGACTGGCTCGAGCCTACAGTGATATGTGTGAGTATGCAGAAGATGAGGAGGAGAGGCGGAGTTACGCAGAGCAAGGTGAACACACACACACACACACACACACACTCCAAACGATGAATTTTCAAAACATTTATATTAATATAAAGATTCATATCTGTGTATTTTATTACTTTTACTATTGATCCTGCAGGTCGTGACGAGGCAGAGTCAGCGCTACAGAGAAACGGACTGAACGCTGATTGTCATAAGTGGTGAGAGACACTCACACACACACTCACTCTGTCTCACACACACACTCACTCTGTCTCACACTCACACACACACTCACTCTGTCTCACACACACACTCACTCTGTCTCACACTCACACACACACTCACTCTGTCTCACACTCACACACACACTCACTCTGTCTCACACACACACTCACTCTCTCACACTCACACACACACTCACTCTGTCTCACACACACACACACTCACTCTCTCACACTCACACACACACTCACTCTGTCTCACACACACACACACTCACTCTCTCACACTCACACTCACACTCACTCTGTCTCACACTCACACACACACTCACTCTGTCTCACACTCACACACACACTCACTCTGTCTCACACACACACTCACTCTGTCTCACACTCACACACACACTCACTCTGTCTCACACACACACTCACTCTGTCTCACACTCACACACACACTCACTCTGTCTCACACTCACACACACACTCACTCTGTCTCACACACACACTCACTCTGTCTCACACTCACACACAGAGGTGAAAGGATGAACAAATTCATGTTTGTGTGTGTTTGGAAGGTTTGCTGTGCTGACCAGTCAGATGTTGCAGTGTGACAGCATGCACAGTAAACTGAAGAGCAGCCACATACTGAAGGTGAGTGTGTGTGAGTGTGTGTGTGTGCGTCAGACAGGACGCAGGGCTCTGTTTAAAGTTTTCATGCTGTTTTTTTTTCCCAGATTCCGTCACCTGTACACAATCAGTAAAGTTGTTTCTAAATAAACCCGTGTGTGTGTGTTTCAGGAACACTTGGACCATGCTTTAGCTCTCAGAGATGACGACCCGCTGTGTTTCTACCTGCTGGGCCGCTGGTGCTATGAGGTGTGTGTTAGATTCTAACAATGGGGTTACTTGAAGTGTGTTTGTGTGGTTAAAAAAACAAACACACTCTAACTGGCTATTCCTTTCATACATCTGGAGGATTAAAGGTGATGGACAGTAGATAGCCGAGCTGATTCATGGCTGTGTGTGTGTGTGTGTGTAGATAAGCAGGTTGTCATGGTTGGAGCAGAAGGCAGCAGCTGCTGTGTATGAAACTCCTCCATCTTCATCTCTACACCACGCTCTGGAGAACTTCCTCAAGGTCTGTCTCTCTCTCTCTCTCACACACACACATAAATGTATCTAGAGAACTGTAATCATGGGAATAACCCCTGTGTGTGTGTGTAGGCAGAAGAGCTGAAGCCAGGATTCTCCAGAGCAGTGAGACTCTACATTGCCAAGGTTAACATTCCTTTCTTGTCTACCAATCACTCTCTCCTTCACTCGTCCCTACTTCCATCTCTTTCTCCCTTCTTTATTTAACATTCTGCGTCTCTCCCGCTTCCGTCCTCCACTCACAGATTTAAGGGGTTTACGGGTCACAAAAGAAATAGGATTTTAAAGAGCGCTAGTCAGTAGTCTGCCCCACACCCCACACACAAACACACCAAGGTCAACATGAAGGTTTATTAAAGCTTGTAAACAGGTAATATTAAATTACAACTTAAATGGGAAGTATGAACTTCAGGAGGGGAAAATTCAAAATAATAAGAGTGTTCTGCCTAGAGAGAGTATTAAAAAAACCCCATAAATGCTTAAAAAAACCAACAAATTAACAAGAACTGGCCAAAACCTGGATGTACATCAAGAATGGCAACCCCACTCCCTACAGCCTTCATAAAAGAATTAAAGAAATAAACCATGTTTAAGATGAACATCAGAATTAACCGTCGAGTCTCTACCCGTGAGAAGCCTCACCTTCAGTCCAGTGTAATCACACACACTGACCCGAGACAGGACATGACCCATAGCTCTGGACCAGACTCTGTCTGTGAGCTTCTTCTCTGCTTATATGGTGCCTAGACATTCAGGTTAGTCAGATACCGGTCAGAGAGAACAAGTGGGAGGAGCCAAAACAAGAGGGAGAACATACCAGAGAACACCATAACACTTTTCAATAGGACCAGTGACAATAAACCACATAACACACACTCATTTTCTTCCCTCTGTGTGGTTTTTAGTGTCACAAGGATTTAGGAAACAAATCAGAGGCGAGGAACTGGGCACACCTGGCACTGACCACACCCACCAACACCAACCAGGTGATGATGCTCATCTTGTTGTTGTTTATTACCACTTATAGCTCAGAAAGTTTACATCACTGAAATAATCGAATTCCCATCCACAGGATGCAAGGCTTTCTGCAATAGAGGCGGAGCTACAGGCTTTGATTGACAGTCCAGCTGTACAACTGTGAAGCTGCTCAGCACTAAACCCCGCCCCCTTCCCCATCAGTACTCCATAACAGATCATTCCGAGCTACAAAACTTACTTTACTCGATGCTTAAACTTCTGACCAAAATAAAAGCCCCTAGAAAGAAACAGTCCTGACATTGCTGACCACTTGGGCAGTTTCCAAAGGAAGTGAAGGTGTGATAACTGACAGCCACACAGAGAAGCTAATTTATTAAAGCTACTGTTCTGAAGGAGTGTGTTTATTTAGCTCTAACTGAATAACAATTTATTCCAAATCTATTTATTTCACTCCTAACTTTATGAACCCATCATACAGTCTGAAGGCAGTGTGTGTGTTTGAGAAGTGTTCTTAACGAAACATTCCAGATGTTTTGTGCTGAAGGAAATAAAATCAAACCATTAATAATAAACAAACCGCTCATTCTCTGTCGTCTCTTCAGTCCATAATGTTTCTTCATTATTATTACTATTATTTACCTTTAAGCCAATCACAACTGAATCTGTCACATATCAAAGACAAATTGCTTATCCGGAGGTGTGGCCCCTGTACCGGTCAGTCCCAGTGACGGAGGGGTGCGTTTCCTTCCCAGTGAAACAGTCATACGAGGTAAAGGTCAAGGCAGTTTCTAATACAAAAAAAACGATGCCATCATGATAAACAATAAAACATTTAATATTAATGTACAGAAAGAACAAGAACACAGAAATCAGGAAAAGACAGATACAAACAGAAAAGAACTGAAATGTAGTATTTTATCCTTTAAATCACCTGAAAAGAAAAAAAAAAAAAGGTAAACGGAAGCACATGTGGGAAACACGCTGCACCAGCAGGTGGCACTGTTCCCACCTCTCTCTCACACCACTCTGAACAGTGTGTGTGCGCGCATGAGTGCATCCGTCACCAGTTATTGTCCGTCTCATACGTGAACACACACCGTGTTTGGAGGTCTCAGTCTTTAGCGTCTCCTACTCCGTCTACGTTGATGGCGAACATGGCCTCCGCCTCAGGTAAGCAGGGAGAGTCGTAAATCTTACAGATCCGTGTTTCACCGCGGCCCTTCCTCAAATACAGCCTGAGGGAGCAGAGTGAGATATAAAAATGAATACAAGGTGCATTCCAGGGACACGCCCACACTGGACTGATGAGGTTTCCTACCTGGTAGTGGAGGCGTGTGCTATGATATTTCCTCCTATTGGCTTTTTAGGATCTGCAGAGAACATGGCTGCTCCGTCCACCTGTGCTACGACCTGATTGGTGATGACAACAGCAACGCCAAACTGCAACAACAAAACAGCTCAATAAATATCCAGAGAATTTAAAATGATAAATAAAAACATTAGTTTTACATTCACCTCATCAGCTAGACGCAGCAGCATGCGGAGGAAACGACCCAAATGACACTGACGGGCTGAGAGCTCGCCTCTTCCCGAATAATCTGTCCTGTAGAGCGCAGTGGCACTGTCCACTATCAACAGAGCATACCTGAGAGAGAATTAAAGATTTCAATACTGGTAAAAATTAGGAGATGGCTACTGCTTCTGAATGTGTGTTAAGTGTGTGTGTTACCTGGACTCTGCCATCATAGCTGAAGCCTGATAGAGCAGCTGTGTCTGATGATCTGTGTTGAAAGCTCGAGCGTAAGCTACGTTATCCAAAACATCACTGCCAACAAGTCCATACCTGAAACAAACACACACACATGAGATTCAGAGCTGCTTCTTGTAAACAGAGCAGGTGTGTGTTTGTGTGTGAGCTGACCTCTCTGCCACAGCGAGCAGTCTCTCAGGTCTGAAGGTGCCCTCAGTGTCAATGTACATGGCCTTCCCTTCTCCTCCGCCCTGATCGATGGGAAGCTGACACGTGACCGCCAGCGTGTGACACAGCTGAGTCTTTCCTGTACGGAACTCGCCGAACATCTCCGTAATGGAGCCCGTCTCGATACCGCCTACACACACACAGGGTCAGTTTGGACCTGTTTATGTACATACATGTGTGTGTGTGTGTGTTCTCTCCTCACCCTGCAGCAGTTTGTCGAGCTCTTTAGAGCCGGTGGAGATCTGGATGATCTCGGCTCTGCGCTGGTGGAACTCTGTCGCTGTGGTGAACCCCATCGGGACCAGTTTAGCGGCCTCGCCCTGTAACAGAGCACCAGTCAGAGGATGAGAGAGGCGTCTCATTTTGGGGAAAAGGAGTGATAAAGGAGAAAGAGCGATTCCTAGAGAAAGGGGGGTGTGTTTATTTATTTTCGCTCCTCACCAGGATTTTGTCAGCTTTGGCCTCACTGATGCCCTTAATGTTCAGCAGCTCTTTCTTAGGAGCGTACGCTACGGCCTCGATGGTGTGGAACCCTGCGTCCTCCAGCTTCTTCAGATCGCTCGCACTGATACCACACTGCTGTACATCACACACACACACACACACACACACACACTCAGTTCATAACAACAACATGATTTCCTTGTGTTTTAACCATGATGGAGCGTCTACACCATGTCCTCGTACCTCCAGGCGGTTCAGTGGCTGTGGGCCGAAGCTCTCGTCCTCTTCCACGCTGGCCTCCACCTCCACTCGACTCGCACTCATCGCCATCTTCACCAGCTGCTCCACACACACACACACACACACACACACACACTTTACACCAACTCACAACACTCTCTCTCTCTCTCTCTGTGTTTGTAAATAAAAAAATACATAAACAACAATTGTTTTATATTTATTTTATATTACACCCACAACAGAGGAAAAGAACTCTGAAAGCTGAAAATCTTCAACAGGAAGTGTGATCACAGAGATTTAAAGCCATATTTATTTTTGACTGAATGTTAATTAAAGCAAAGTTAAACAAAATGGCAGCCAGAACGGTGGGCCGTGTCCCAAATAGCTCAGCGCTCCACAAACGTAGCCTAGGGCGCGCGTGCCATTGTTTTTGCACCCTATGTAGTGCACTCGTGTAGGAAACACGGAGGTTTTTGACATCCGGATCGTGTTTATGGAACTCCACAGCTTATAATCACTTTTATTCAACATTAGCGGGTTATATCATACTACTAACACTATTAATTAATCGTTTATCAATTAATCGTTTACACGATGCAAAATCGTTGCTAAAAGCGAACAAAACAGCGGCTGTTATACTGAACTAAACACCTCGCGGCATAAAGAGTGGCTTTTTATTTATCAGCTGACCGTTAGACAGCGACCTAAAAGATTCATACGCGTTAATTTCACTCGGACACGTTAGACAACACAAAGGAAAAAAGCCATTAAAGATAATAATGATCAATAATGACCAAGACAGGACAGCTGAACGAGTCCTACCTGAACCAAAACAAGCCGAACTCAGTATGAACTTTCCCGCTCGACGGAAGACGTCCGCATATGTGCGCCGTGACGTCATGACGCAAACACGTACCGCACGGAAAACCCACCCCCACCCCTCCCTCCCCTCTCCTCCCCTCCCCTCCCGCGCTAGCTAAAAGCTAAACATTTTCTCTTCATTACACAATAAAATATAGACGAGAGGATTTAAGAAAACCGCACGCTTTGTATCAGTAACGTTGATACTATAACACTATGTCAAAGTAAATGACAATTTAATTATATGTTGTCTTCGCTATTACACTTACCTACATACACTATATTGCCAAAAGTATTCTCTCACCCATCCAAATAATCAGAATCAGGTGTTCCAATCACTTCCATGGCCACAGGTGTATAAAATCAAGCACCTAGGCATGCAGACTGTTTTTACAAACATTTGTGAAAGAATGGGTCGCTCTCAGGAGCTCAGTGAATTCCAGCGTGGAACTGTGATAGGATGCCACCTGTGCAACAAATCCAGTCGTGAAATTTCCTCGCTCCTAAATATTCCACAGTCAACTGTCAGCTGTATTATAAGAACATGGAAGTGTTTGGGAACGACAGCAACTCAGCCACGAAGTGGTAGGCCACGTAAACTGACGGAGCGGGGTCAGCGGATGCTGAGGCGCATAGTGCGAAGAGGTCACCAACTTTCTGCAGAGTCAATCGCTACAGACCTCCAAACTTCATGTGGCCTTCAGATTAGCTCAAGAACAGTGCGCAGAGAGCTTCATGGAATGGGTTTCCATGGCCGAGCAGCTGCATCCAAGCCATACATCACCAAGTGCAATGCAAAGCGTCGGATGCAGTGGTGTAAAGCACGCCGCCACTGGACTCTAGAGCAGTGGAGACGCGTTCTCTGGAGTGACCAATCGCACTTCTCCATCTGGCAATCTGATGGACGAGTCTGGGTTTGGCGGTTGCCAGGAGAACGGTACTTGTCTGACTGCATTGTGCCAAGTGTAAAGTTTGGTGGAGGGGTGATTATGGTGTGGGGTTGTTTTTCAGGAGCTGGGCTTGGCCCCTTAGTTCCAGTGAAAGGAACTCTGAATGCTTCAGCATACCAAGACATTTTGGACAATTCCATGCTCCCAACTTTGTGGGAACAGTTTGGAGCTGGCCCCTTCCTCTTCCAACATGACTGTGCATCAGTGACCAAAACAAGGTCCATAAAGACATGGATGAGTGAGTTTGGTGTGGATGAACTTGACTGGCCTGCACAGTGTCCTGACCTCAACCCGATAGAACACCTTTGGGATGAATTAGAGCGGAGACTGAGAGCCAGGCCTTCTCGTCCAACATCAGTGTGTGACCTCACAAATGCGCTCCTGGAAGAATGGTCAAAAATTCCCATAAACACACTCCTAAACCTTGTGGACAGCCTTCCCAGAAGAGTTGAAGCTGTTATAGCTGCAAAGGGTGGACCGACGTCATATTGAACCCTATGGATTAGGAATGGGATGTCACTTAAGTTCATATGCGAGTCAAGGCAGGTGAGCGAATACTTTTGGCAATATAGTGTATCTCTCCGTATTTAAATACACCAAGTGGCCAAAACTACACTATATTGCCAAAAGTATTGGAACCATTCATGCTCTTTGTGGGAACAGTTTGGGGATGACCCCTTCCTGTTCCAACATGACTGCACACCAGTGACCAAAGCAAGGTCCATAAAGACATGGATGAGTGAGTTTGGTGTGGATGAACTTGACTGTCCTGCACAGAGTCCTGACCTCAACCCCATAGAACACCTTTGGGATGAATTAGAGTGGAGACTGTGAGCCAGACCTTCTCATCCAACATCAGTGCCTGACCTCACAAATGTGCTTCTAGAGGAATGGTCAAATATTCCCATAAACACACTCCTAAACCTTGTGGAAAGCCTTCCCAGAAGAGTTGAAGCTGTTATAGCTGCAAAGGGCGGGACAACTCCATATTACATTCATGTGCAGGTAAAGGTAGACGTCCCAAAACTTTTGGCAATATAGTGTATGTGCACCCCTGTCCTTTACACTCCTAGGTGGTTCTTACAACAAAGTCTGAAGGGCGCAACTGTATAGAATGTCTCTGTGTGCTGTAACATGACAATTTTGTGAAGAACTAAGAGGCCCAAACACGTCCAGCATGACAATGCCCCCGTGCACAATGCATCTATATGAAGACATGGTGTAGAGGTTGGATTATTAAGGAACCTGTCCTGTAGAGAACCCTGACTCACTGATGCTCTTGTTGCTGAATGAACATTTAGTTCAACCTTCACAAAACAAGCAAAGTATATATATGATGGTCAGGGTGCACATACTTTAGATCATATGGTGAAAGTTATTCCTAAAACTGAATGATCTTTTTCCTTAAACTATCATTGTGTTGAATTATCCATTGTTTTCTGTAATTTCATTGATTACTGATATTATCTGTATTGATTTTTAATGAATTTTTTTAATGATCTGTTTCTCCTTGCTGGTTTTAGTGTTCAATTTTTTATTCCTCAAAATCATTGTTTCTTTCTCATTACACCGATCAGTCATAACATCGTGAGCAGTGTCAGGTGAAGTGAATAAGACTGAGTATCTCCTCATCATGGCCCCTGTTAGTGGGTGGGATATATTAGGCAGCAAGTCAACATTTTGTCCTCAAAGTTGATGTTAGAAGCAGGAAAAATGGACAAGTGTAAGGATTTGAGCGAGTTTGACCAGAAGGACCAAATTGTGATGGCTTGACCACTGGATCAGAACATCTCCAAAACTGCAGCTCTTGTGGGGTGTTCCCAGTCTGCAGTGGTCAGTATCTATCAAAAGTGGTCCAAGGAAGGAACAGTGGTGAACCGGTGTCAGGGTCATGGGTGGTCAAGGCTCAGTGATTGGGAGCGATCCAACAGACGAGCTACTGTTGCTCAAATTGCTGAAGAAGTTAATGCTGGTTCTGATAGAAAGGGGTCAGAATACACAGTGTGATATATGTGAATTTATTTCAATGAGCACATGTTCATGTCAATTTATTCTGACAGAAGAATCCAAAGTAATGGAATGATTGAGCATTTTTATGCAGTCAGGAAATACAAAGTAAAAGTTGGTAACATCATTAAACCCACAGTACATACAGTAGCTAGAAAATCACCAGTTGTGGAACAAACCAGAGAAAAATGAAAAAAAGCCACTTTTTGTCTTATTTACAAATTATCATTTTTCATCCAAACTTCCTTGTAAGCTCATATACACTCTATAGACACAAGCTAAAAATAAAACTAGAATGGAGTAACATCATATAAAAAATAAAGTTCTATGTTTATTATTTATCAATTAAAATTGAATTTAAGAGAGAGAGATAGTGATAGAAAGAGAGAGAGAGAGAGAGAGAGAGAGAGGAAACTATACCAGTGAACATATTAAACCTACACTTAACTAAATTGCAGTAATATGCTGAAGTAAGGAGTATTTTGAATAAATGTATGTCACACTTATTCAAATTCAAAGCGGTTTTAATCACGCCCACTGATCGTGGATTTAGAACATTTTTGGTTTCTTGTATGGGTTTTCCACCACCGTGGTTGAGCTGCTTTCCTCTGCCAGTGTTTCAGCTTCACCAACCAGCCTACTGGACTTGTAATAATAAATGAACAGGAAGAAACCTGAGGAGAGAAACAACTGAATCAGCTGATTGCTGACATACATGTGTGAACAAGAAATCCTGGAATTTTGAAGACGTTAAGAACTCATAACCTTCATGAAGGTAATATACTGTAACTATAGAAGATCAGAACCTTCATGAAGGTAATATACTGTAACTATAGAGGATCAGAACCTTCATGAAGGTAATATACTGTAACTATAGAAGATCAGAACCTTCATGAAGGTAATATACTATAACTATAGAAGATCAGAACCTTCATGAAGGTAATATACTATAACTATAGAAGATCAGAACCTTCATGAAGGTAATATACTATAACTATAGAAGATCAGAACCTTCATGAAGGTAATAAACTGTAACTATAGATCAGAACCTTCATGAAGGTAATATACTGTAACTATAGAAGATCAGAACCTTCATGAAGGTAATATACTGTAACTATAGAAGATCAGAACCTTCATGAACATAATAAACTGTAACTATAGAAGATCAGAACCTTCATGAAGGTAATAAACTGTAACTATAGAAGATCAGAACCTTCATGAAGGTAATATACTGTAACTATAGAAGATCAGAACCTTCATGAACATAATAAACTGTAACTATAGAAGATCAGAACCTTCATGAAGGTAATATACTGTAACTATAGAAGATCAGAACCTTCATGAATGCAATGTACTGTAACTATAGAAGATCAGAACCTTCATAAAGTTCATAAATTTAATAGAACTCTAACTATAAACCCAAGCCATCATCACCATATCTATGTAGACAAGTGATAATAGGCATCAGGAAAAAATGAAGTGTGTATTTTCAAGTGTCTATTTAACAGAATGAGCATTTTCTCCTTCTCCTTCTTCACTCACCCTGGCAGGAGTTGAGGACGGTAAAGATGTAGTAGGCGGGGATTTGCATCGGGCCGTAAGCGAAGAAAGCGAAGCCCCAGCTCAGTCCCAGGATGCAGCACAAGCCCATGATGGTCAGAGCGTCTGAGGGTCTGGACGATTTCCCTGAACTGGTGATGGTGGGGCATTTTTGATGCCTGAGCAGCCAGAGCCAGCGCAGCATCACCACGAAGGTCAGGAAGGTGAAGAGGAAGATGGCAGAGTAGTAGCCGATGTTCACGACGTAGTGCACGGTTGGGTCAGCGATCCAGCACCTAAGAGGACACACGAATTTATTAGTTGAGAACTTCAAAAGGTTAAGCTTTTATAATAATACAATAATACACCTATCAGGCATAACACTGTGAGCAGTGAGAGGTGACGTGAATAAGACTGATGATCTCCTCATCATGGCACCTGTTAGTGGGTGGGATATATTAGGCAGCAAGTCAACATTTTGTCCTCAAAGTTGATGTTAGAAGCAGGAAAAATGGACAAGTGTAAGGATTTGAGCTTTGAGTTTGTCCAAAAGGGCCAAATTATGATGACCACTTTGATCTCTCCAAAACTGCAGCTCTTGTGGGGTGTTCCCCGTCTGCAGTGGTCAGTATCTATCAAAAGTGGTCCAAGGAAGGAACAGAGGTGAACTGGGACAGGGTCATGGGGTAGCCGAGGCTTGTCGATGGACATGGGGAGCGATTAGAAGTCTGGCCCATGTGATCCGATCCAACAGACGAGCTACTATTTCCGTCTTTCTTTGTGAGTAACTGGGAGTAACCGAGTCTCTGGTGCTCTCTGGTGTTCCCACTCTGTAGTATTTAAAACCGTTCTGTCTCTCAGGTTTGCTAAATGTTGTGAAATCAGGAAAAGAGTGCATTGTTCCTGTGCTCCTGTTACTCACATTGAGACTGTTTCTCCCGTATCAGAGACGATATTCTCCATGCCATATTTCTGAGAAATGAAAATGACCGTCACCACAAGGGCAGGAGGCACTGGAAAAGACCAGAGAGCAAAGGTCACAAAAACAAATTTCAAGTTCCATCAGTGCAGACCATGGCTCTCGTTCTGAACTCACCCCAGCCGGTGACGCATAGTTTGATGACATAATTCTGGATCCTGACCACATTTAGTGTGAGCTGTAAACACAGATGCAGCGCCTGCAGGCCGAACCATGTGAAAGTGGACAGCATGAAGTAGTGCATCAACCCTGCCATTAACTTACAGGCGGCCTCAGACCTTATTTTAGCTACAGACTCGTTGACGAGGAAGCTGAGGTTGAGCAGGAACAGAGCCATGAACAGGTTGATGAGGATGTGGACTGAAACAGTGGCTTGGCCTTTCCTGTGGACAGACCAGGGAGAGAAGCTGAGGATCATCCACGCACACACTGAAAGACTTAAACACACTGTAACACGCTGTAATACACTGTAACACACTGTAACACTAAAATGCTGTAACACACTGTAACACTAAAATGCTGTAACACACTGTAACACTAAAATGCTGTAACACACTGTAACACACTGTAACACTAAAATGCTGTAACACACTGTAACACACTGTAACACTAAAATGCTGTAACGCACTGTAACGCACTGTAACACTAAAATGCTGTAACACACTGTAACGCACTGTAACACTAAAATGCTGTAACACACTGTAACACACTGTAACACTAAAATGCTGTAACACACTGTAACACACTGTAACACTAAAATGCTGTAACACACTGTAACACTAAAATGCTGTAACACACTGTAACACACTGTAACACTAAAATGCTGTAACACACTGTAACACTAAAATGCTGTAACACACTGTAACACTAAAATGCTGTAACACACTGTAACACACTGTAACACTAAAATGCTGTAACACACTGTAACACTAAAATGCTGTAACACACACCGTGACACACTGTAACACTAAAATGCTGTAACACACTGTAACACTAAAATGCTGTAACACACTGTAACACACTGTAACACTAAAATGCTGTAACACACTGTAACACTAAAATGCTGTAACACACTGTAACACTAAAATGCTGTAACACACACCGTGACACACTGTAACACTGCATAGAATGTCTTTATATACTGTAGCATCTTTTACCTTAACAGGAAGTGCATGAACAGAGCTATGCTGAGGAAGAAGAGGGACAGGCCACACCCGATGGAGGTGAGGTAGGTGAGGTTTTTGATGTCAGAGGCTGACATTTTGTTTGGAATGCTCTGCAAAACACACACTGCTTTATTCAGAGCAGATTATTACACCCAGTACTGAGCATACTGTTACACCGCCGCACATCAGCATGAATGAATGTTCTGGTATATCAGTGAGAAATAAATAAAAAAAATAACAAGAAAAGAGAAAAAAAGATTTCACCATCAACACAGCGAAGAAGGTTAAGTGCTGGCAAGAGCAGGTCACTTGGTCACTAATATGGGAAGTGTTACATCCATCAGTCGTCCAGTTCGGTGTAGGTCCTGATGGGAAAAAAAACCCAGTACAGCTGATTCGAGACTAAACACACCAATGGTAAATTATACACACAAATGGCGTTCTCTGGATTATATCACAGGGCTGGATTGTGATTAGTCAGAAGACGTTGATTAATTTTCTATAACAGCAGCTCTGACAGTAGTGCAGCTGCAAGCCACAGCGGCTTCATAAACGGCTAAATGAATAAATGACTTAATGAAGTATGTAATCATCGCCGTGGTAAAGTTTTCTGTAAGGAGATGTGTGTGTATGATGTGTGGAAGGAGTCTCCAGTGTCAGCACAGTCTAACAGTCAGAGATAAACCTGGAACCTGTTCTCCACATTTTCAGGACAGAGGAGTTTACACTTCTTTGCGGTTTCTCAGTGACATGAAAAGCTGCAAGTTTTCTCTTATGAACTTGTCAACAAAAATGTCTACAAGTTTGTTTTCTATAAGTGTTTAATTCCATAAGCAGATCATATAGAGTCGAAATGTGTATACATGTACTGAAATACAACAACCTCGTCCATCCCAAGAGTTACACGAAGCACTGCCGGAATTCTGCAGAGAAAAGTGAGAAATGAGATCCAGTTAGATGATAAAGCTTTAAACCCTGTAACCTTTACTCACAATCTACAATGTGTGTGTGTGTGTTTCTGTATCAGAATGTCTTTCAAGATGATCAAAATGCTTAAAGAACCTTTGAAGAACCCTTTTTACTAAGAGTGTACCAAGATAGCTAAATGTCCGGACTGGAATTAAGAAGAAAATAATAATAATGTATATAATACATAATAATAATCAAGAGAATTATGAGAGAAAAACATTTAGAAGGTTTAAGAACTTCCATCGGAATGATGAGTGAGGACAAGGACTGTTAAGGATACTAAATGTTGTTGAATTGTTTAATATATTTAAAATTGAACACTAAATTATTTAATATAATAATTTAATAATTAATTAAATATTAATTATTAACTTAAAATAATTTAATTCAGACATTAAGACAGGATTTAAATGAACTTATTACTATTATTATTATTATTATTATTATTATTATTATTATTATTATTATTAATACCGGGAGAATGTTCCTGAAGGTTAGATTGAAGGAGGTGGTGAGATTTGAGATTTCTTCTCCCATGTCAATGGAGTAAACCTCATTGTTTAGCAGGGTGCTGTTCATATTGTCCTTGCAGGGAGATAAGGTCAGAGTGTTTCATTGAATTATTAAAATCACAGTGGATTAGCCATTATGTAATCACACTAAAATGTCAGGGTGTGATATAAGATAGAGTGAGTAATATGAAGCCATGTGTACCTTTGGAAAATCGGGAAATCGTAACAACGATGCAAAAAGGGTCTCATTGTTTATATTGGACGCTTTTTCAAAAGCCTCCTTCGGGATGGAGAACGTCCTGCTAAAATTCGTCAACTGGGTTTTATCTTCGATGATCTGAAAAACAGTGCGTTTAGGTTGAAGGTCAGATTGAAGCTCTGAAACTTCTCGTTGTTGGGGTTTTCTACGACAAACCACTACAAGCCGAAGGTGGAGAAGAACCCATAATTGTCCATTAAGTATCATTAGAGCTAAATACACCTGACAGATATTTCTGAGAAATTTACAAGCAATAATTTGTACTTCCGAGTTCATATTCGTTTGATATTTAAAGCTACTCAGCTTGTTTTGGAATAGAACCTTATTTTCAGAAGCTGTAAACATTCATCCTTAAGCCCTTTAATCCTGTTATGTTGCAAGGTTTATATATTTGGAATGTATGTATGGAAAGAGTCTTCTACTTTTCCCTTCAGGGGTCTCCACAGTGAATCATCTCTCTCCACCTATCCCTATCTTCTGCATCCTCAACACTTACACCCACTAGCTTCATATCCTCATTTATTACATCCACATACCTCCTCTTTGTCCTTCCTCTTTTCCTCTTGCCTGACAGCTCCATGTCCAACATTCTCCTACCAATATACTCCCTCTCCCTCCTCTGGACATGTCCAAACCATCTTAATCTGTCCTCCCTAACTTTGTCCCCAAATGTCCAACATGAGCTGTCCCTCTGATGTACTCGTTCCTAATCCTGTCCAACCGTGTCCCTCCCAAAGAGAACCTCAACATCTTCAGCTCTGCTACCTCCAGCTCTGACTCCTGTCTCTGTCTCAGTGACACTGTCTCTAAACCATACAGCATGGCCGGTCTCACCACTGTCCCGTACACCTTCCCCTTGATTCTCGCTGATAATGTAAAGAGTGTATTTATAAATATCTTTTCATTTTATTATTTTCATTTCTTAATATCACCTTTAAGAAAAAAAAAACTTACATTAAAGTTGATGTCTCTGGAGTACATAAAGTAGATGGATTTAAAGTCTTCCTCCTTTTGCTGTTTGACAAAAATTCCCTCAACATCATCGAAGGAGACGGACACCGAGGATTTATTCCCCATCTGTTCTAAAATCATTTGATTTATTTTCTTCATCTCTGCACTTCATTCAACAGAGAGAGATAGAAAGAAAGAAAATAAGACGAATTACTGACCTTCACGATGGATGGTCAGTAATATAAAGTTTTACTTTGTATTCAGAGTCGGGTTACTATTAAAATCACCTGTGTGTAGAAAATACAGACAAAGAAGAATATCTAGTCTAGTATATCTGACAATATATTAATCACTATGTGCTAATCACTGGGTTAACCAAACAAAATGGCTTCCACGTGCTTTATTCAACAGCTCTGAGAATAGCACTTGATCCAGCACAGCCAGTTACTTTGTTTTTTGTTTAAACTTTTAGGAGCCACTCATCCTCAAGAACTTAATGAAGCCTTTTATCTGGATTTGTCCAATTACTAAAATAACCCAGATGCCTTTTTTAAGTCGAGGCGCTTTCCTGTAAAGAAATCCTGCCCGCAGTCTGAAGGACAAGCCGCCTTTAAGTTCATTCACAAGATCTGATGCATTAGTCTTTCATAAACTCTGATTAACACTCAGAGTTTAAGTCCGAATTCTTATGTGTGCAAATTCAGTGTAAAATCCTCACCACTGCTTCCCAAACCTGGAAAAAGCGATGAAATTTAGGTGCGGAAAATCCACAGTGCTATAAACTACATAGTAATAATTAAAAAAAAGAACGAAGGTTCCAGAAGCTTTTATTATCGCCACACATTACAGCACAGTGGAATTCTTTTCTTTGCATATATCAGCTGGGTCAGAGCAGAGGGGTACAGCGCCCCCTGGAGCAGGGAGGGTTAAAGACCTTGCTCAATTGCCCAACAGTGGAGCTTGGTGGTGCTGGGGCTTGGACCCCTAACCACAACCCTGAGCCTTAACCAGTTGTGCCAACCCTGCCCGAGACATACAGTGTTGTGGATGGCCTGGACAGTTCCCTACCTGAGCACCAGAGGGCGATCCAGCAGAGTTTGTTTGTTGTTATTATGTCCTGTGCCATGTGCTTTTGTTTATGTTCTGTGGTCTCACGTGTGTTTGCCCCGCCCGATCCTTATCCTGTTCCTGCCTCTGCACACCTGCTCTGTGTCACTAATTACCTCCCCTCCATATACCTGCTGTTTTGTATTCGTCCTTGCCCCAATACATGTGGTGTGATCCTGAGCTCTAGTCATGATTAAGACATTTAATAACGTACCAAATATGGGTTTTACTCGCAATCGTGCAGCACAAGGTCTGAATAATACTAAAAGCATACTAAAGTCACTCCATTTTTGTGACCGCAGACTTGCATGAAGGTGAGGAAATCGAGGAAACGTGTGTAACGTTTGCAAACAGAATGAGATCATTTCTTACAAATAGCTGGTATTACTGCTGGGGTCTTTAGGCAGCGTGAAATTAATCTTCACGTCTCCATCAGTTTTCTGAAAGGGATTTCCACACTTGGAGCACTCTGTATACGATCCATTTAAGGTGATGATGTCATAGTTTGAATCGTTTTCTACAGTTGGAATACAAAATGAAAACATGTCAGTGTACAACGATAATGCAGTGGTAATGTGCTCAGATGCAATTATTTTTTATTATTTTAAAAGGACTGTAAGTAATAATGTTAAATAAAATGTTCCTCCGAGTTCAGGACTCTTGTGGTGGTGAGATTGAGGAATTTAGGAACAATCTTAATAAAAAGCAGCAGTATAAATTCATCCTCACCGGTACAGTTCGGATCATAGGTAGCATTTTGACAAAACGTCCTTGGATCCACACAGGTCACGTTCTCACAGGTAGAGCTTCCTAACATTCAAACCAAATGAACTGAATCAAGATTTTAATTAGAGACATTATGAGTTATATTTATAAATATTAAATATAAATATTATACAATATTATAGATGATATTATAAAAAGGTTCTAACATACTATTAGATTGAGGGCAGCTGGTCAGCAAATCTGTAAAGTACACAACATCACACACACTGTAACACACACTACTCAACATCACACACACTGTAACACACACTGTAACACACACTGTAACACACACTACTCAACATCACACACACTGTAACACACACTGTAACACACACTGTAACACACTACTCAACATCACACACACTGTAACACACTACTCAACATCACACACACTGTAACACACTACTCAACATCACACACACTGTAACACACTACTCAACATCACACACACTGTAACACACACTGTAACACACACTGTAACACACTACTCAACATCACACACACTGTAACACACTACTCAACATCACACACACTGTAACACACTACTCAACATCACACACACTGTAACACACACTGTAACACACTACTCAACATCACACACACTGTAACACACTACTCAACATCACACACACTGTAACACACACTGTAACACACTACTCAACATCACACACACTGTAACACACTACTCAACATCACACACACTATAACACACTACTCAACATCACACACACTGTAACACACTACTCAACATCACACACACTGTAACACACTACTCAACATCACACACACTGTAACACACTACTCAACATCACACACACTGTAACACACTACTCAACATCACACACACTATAACACACTACTCAACATCACACACACTGTAACACACTACTCAACATCACACACACTGTAACACACACTATAACACACTACTCAACATCACACACACTGTAACACACTACTCAACATCACACACACTGTAACACACTACTCAACATCACACACACTGTAACACACTACTCAACATCACACACACTGTAACACACACTATAACACACTACTCAACATCACACACACTGTAACACACTACTCAACATCACACACACTATAACACACACTATAACACACTACTCAACATCACACACACTGTAACACACTACTCAACATCACACACACTGTAACACACTACTCAACATCACACACACTATAACACACACTATAACACACTACTCAACATCACACACACTGTAACACACTACTCAACATCACACACACTGTAACACACTACTCAACATCACACACACTATAACACACACTATAACACACTACTCAACATCACACACACTATAACACACACTGTAACACACTACTCAACATCACACACACTGTAACACACACTATAACACACTACTCAACATCACACACACTGTAACACACTACTCAACATCACACACACTGTAACACACTACTCAACATCACACACACTGTAACACACTACTCAACATCACACACACTATAACACACACTATAACACACTACTCAACATCACACACACTGTAACACACTACTCAACATCACACACACTATAACACACACTATAACACACTACTCAACATCACACACACTATAACACACACTGTAACACACTACTCAACATCACACACACTGTAACACACACTGTAACACACTACTCAACATCACACACACTGTAACACACACTGTAACACACTACTCAACATCACACACTATAACACACTACTCAACATCACACACACTATAACACACACTGTAACACACTACTCAACATCACACACTAACACACTACTCAACATCACACACACTGTAACACACTACTCAACATCACACACACTATAACACACACTATAACACACTACTCAACATCACACACACTGTAACACACTACTCAACATCACACACACTGTAACACACTACTCAACATCACACACACTGTAACACACACTGTAACACACTACTCAACATCACACACACTATAACACACACTATAACACACTACTCAACATCACACACACTATAACACACACTATAACACACTACTCAACATCACACACACTATAACACACACTATAACACACTACTCAACATCACACACACTATAACACACTACTCAACATCACACACACTATAACACACTACTCAACATCACACACACTGTAACACACACTATAACACACTACTCAACATCACACACACTATAACACACTACTCAACATCACACACACTGTAACACACTACTCAACATCACACACACTGTAACACACTACTCAACATCACACACACTGTAACACACTACTCAACATCACACACACTATAACACACTACTCAACATCACACACACTGTAACACACACTATAACACACTACTCAACATCACACACACTATAACACACTACTCAACATCACACACACTATAACACACTACTCAACATCACACACACTATAACACACTACTCAACATCACACACACTATAACACACTACTCAACATCACACACACTGTAACACACACTGTAACACACTACTCAACATCACACACTATAACACACTACTCAACATCACACACACTGTAACACACTACTCAACATCACACACACTGTAACACACTACTCAACATCACACACACTGTAACACACACTGTAACACACTACTCAACATCACACACTATAACACACTACTCAACATCACACACTATAACACACTACTCAACATCACACACACTGTAACACACACTATAACACACTACTCAACATCACACACTATAACACACTACTCAACATCACACACACTGTAACACACACTATAACACACTACTCAACATCACACACACTGTAACACACTACTCAACATCACACACACTATAACACACTACTCAACATCACACACTGTAACACACTACTCAACATCACACACACTGTAACACACACTGTAACACACTACTCAACATCACACACACTGTAACACACACTGTAACACACACTACACAAAATCATAAGCAATGTAACACACAATACAGTACATCACACACTGAGACACACTGTAACACACTAAAAAACATCACAAAAACAGTACACACTACACATCATACACAATGTAACACTGTAACAGACACTACACAGCCTCACACACTGTAACACAAGCTCTAACACACACTACACAGTACACACAATGTAACACAAGCTCTAACACACACAACACAACATTACACAAAATGTAACACACTGTAACGCACACTGTAACACACTGCAACAGACATTGTAACACACTACACAACATTAAACAAAATGTAACACACTGAAACACACACTACACAACGTCACACACAATTTAACACACACTGTAATACACACTGTAATGCAACACACACTGAAACACACATTATAACACAAGCTCACACACACTACACACAGATATTCTCATGATTGCAAAAACTGAATATTAACACTTTAATGAAATGCTTGTGTTTAAATGATTTCTTCTCCCTGCATTCAGTTTAAACATCATTTGATTGTAATATTTCCTCAGCATCGTGTTGAACTGTACAGATCTTAGATACTGAAATCTTTGATCATTTCTGTACCACTTGTCTGGCTGCAGGTCTGACATCCTGTCACGAAGCAGATGGGTTTATTGGGTCTGAGGGTTTTGTTCCTGGTGATGTTGATTTGTAGCGTGTTGTTAATAGTGTTGTTTAATAACCACACACCGCTGTCTGAGAACCTGCATTCTGGAAAAGGAAAATGAATACAAACAATACAATCCTTTATTAAATATGCTGACTAGATTGACAAAATGAATTAGAATAAGATAAATGATTTTAGAATTAATAATCTTCAAATGGTTCTCCATTAAAAACTAAATGTAATTCCAAATTCACAGAAGAGCACATCGGAGCAGAGCACTGCCATATTTTTCAGAATCTCCACCTCTCTTTACACTCAGGTGACCTTTTCCCACACCCTTTTGATGGAATAATGAACTCTGTCCCTAACCGTTTTCTTCAGAATCAGAAAGAGCTTTATTGCCAAGTATGTTTGCGCATACAAGCCAGCTTAAGATGGTTTGGACATGTCCAGAGGAGGGAGAGTGAGTATATTGGTAAAGAGGAAGGCCAAAGAGGAGGTATATGGATGTAATAAATGAGGATATGAAGCTAGTGGGTGTAAGAAGAAAGATGTTTGCGTGTGTTTTAGTGTCACAATCTCCAGTGCACAGAGACAACAACAACAATACACAGACAATTAAACAAATTCTGGTGGTAGC
Source organism: Hemibagrus wyckioides (assembly GCF_019097595.1). NCBI lineage: Eukaryota > Metazoa > Chordata > Actinopteri > Siluriformes > Bagridae > Hemibagrus > Hemibagrus wyckioides. The sequence goes on from NC_080715.1 coordinate 43,919,054, forward strand.
TCAAGCGGTTAAGGCTCCGGGTCGTTGACTGGAAGATTGGGGTTCAAGCCCCAGGACCGCCAAGCTGCTACTATTGGGGCCCTTGAGCAAGGCCCTTAACCCACCCTGCTCCAGGGCCACTGTATGGCTGACCCTGCACTCTAAACCCAACCCCCAAGGTTGGAATATGTGAAGAAAGAATTTCACTGTGCAGTAATGTATGTGACGAATAAAGACTACTTATAAGTCCCTGATTTATCCAGATGCTGTAGGTTGAAGTGCAGTCCCATGTTGACTGCATCATCCACTGACCTGTTTGCTCAGTAAGTGAACTGCAGGGGGTCAAGTAAGGGTCCAGAGATGTTCTTCAGATAAGCCAACACCAGTCTTTCAAACAACTTCATGACCACAGACATTAAAGCAACAGGTCTGTAGTTATTACGTCCTGTTATCTTGGGTTTCTTTGGGATGGGGATGATGGTGGAGCATTTGAAGCAGACAGGGACTTCGCACAGCTCCAGTGATCTATTGAAGATCTGTGAAAAGATAGAGGCCAGCTGGTAAGCACAGGTTTTCAGACAGGCTAGTGTGACACCACCTGGACCTGGTGCTTTTCTTCTGTTCTGCTTCAGGAAGACCTGACCCACATCATCTTCACTGATCCAAAGTGCAGGAGAGGGGGGATGCTGGACGTGTTAATGGTTCAGATCGGGCGTTGGGTGTTAGAGCGGGAGTATCAAATCTACAGTAAAACTCATTCAGGTCTTCAGCAAGTTGTTGATTCGCCTCAGTATTAGGAGATGGTGTCTTGTTGTTTGTAATGTCTTTCAGGCCTTTCCACACTGAAGCAGGGTCGTTGGAAGAGAACTGGTTTTCCAGCTTTTTAGCGTAGCTCCTCTTAGCCACCCTAATCTCCTTATTCAGTATGTTTCTGGCCTGATTGTACAAGACTCTGTCCCCATTCTTGTAGGCATCGTCTTTGGCCTGATGGAGATGTCCGAGTTTTGCTGTGAACCATGGCTTATCATTGTTGAATGTTAAATAAGTCCTGGTAGGAATGCACATGTCTTCACAGAAACTGATATATGATGTTACAGTACGATTCTAAAGGCCCGCTGTCTAAGCTTGACGAGCGCGCCGGCTCACTTCCCACGTTTGCGTTTTTTGAAGCATTTGAACAGTGCCAACTACAGATGTCCAGCAAAACATCAAAGACGCCCTGATGCCCTGTCCAGCAGACACAACCCAATTAACCAGGTTAACTGCCATGTTAATTGTTGCCATCTACCAGGGTGATGAAGATGAAACAAAGGTGGATATTTTAACAAGACAATGATCCCAAACACAAAGCCAAGAAAACTCTCAACTGCTTTCAGAGAAAGAAAATAAAGCTGGATTGGACAAATATATCATTCCAATTTCTTTCCCAAGTCTAGAGGAACAGCTATTCTTATCCGTTTAGGAGTCCCATTTAAACACAATTTGACTACTGCAGATAAAGAAAGCAGATTTGTAATAGTGGTTGGAGAAATATATTCTGTGCATCTGACACTAATCAATGTCTATGGACCCAATTGTGACAAACCGGAGTTTTTCAAAAAATTCTTTGAACTAATTCCAAATATTTCATATACAAATCTCATAATTGGGGATGATTTCAACTGTGTCCTAGATCTGTATCTAGATAATCATCCTCCACAAAAGACACAAATAGTTACCTCCAATTCCAGTAAACTTTTAAATGCATATATAAACAATTCTAATTTGTCTGATGTGTGGAGAGTTCTTTATCCGACAGCTAGGGAATACTCCTTTCATTCTCAAGTCCATAATGTCTATTCTCGTATAGACTATTTCATTCTGGATGGTAAACTTATGCCTTCCGATCATAGTCCTGTGACATTTTCTGTTAAAATAGATAACATGGAGAAACCTCAAAGAAACTGGGGGCTTAACTTACTTACAAATAAAGTCTTTATTAATTACTTAAAACAAGAGATGGAAACCTTTTTTGAGTTTAATGACAAGCCTGTTATTTCTATGGGAGTGTTATGGGATACATTTAAAGCATTCATTAGAGATTGTATTATCTCATATCAAGTGTATAAAAAAAAGAAGTAAGGCTGAGTTAGCGGTATTAGAAGTTCAAATTCAGGAATTAGAAATGGAGAATGCGAAACAACCAACTATAGAAAAATATTTAAAAAAAATTGTTCACTTAAATACAAATTAAACCAAATTCTCATCTAAAATCTTAAAATCTTTTTAGTATGTGAAGCAAAAATACTTTGAATTTGGTGATAAACCTCAAAAACTTTTAGCAAGCCAACTTTGTAAAACAGTGTTGGAATGTACAATATATAAAATTAAATCAGACACAGGAGAACTCCTTACATCCTCTAAGGATATAAATAGTAGGTTCTGTTCATTCTATCAATCTCTGTATTCATCTAAAGGACATTTGGATCCTACAGTTATGGCTCAGTTTCTAGAGCAACAGAACCTGCCCTCATTAAATCAGGAGCAAGTTGAGGAGTTAAATGAAATAAAGAAATATCAGACACTGTAAGTTCTTTAAAAGGATGCAAGACCCCTGGCCCAGATGGACTACCTAATGAATTTTATGAAGTCTATAACAAAATACTATCACCATACTTATATAGGGTTTACCAACAGGCATTTATGGATCAATCCCTGCCACCTTCCCTAGATGAGGCTATTATTATTGTAGTCCCGAAAAAGGTTAGGAACCCAGAGGAACTGGGTTCTTATAGGCCGATCTCGCTATTAAATAAGGACCAAAAAATTCTGGCAAAAACTTTGGCACGTAGACTTAACATGTTGATTGGAAGCTTGGTGCATCCAGATCAAATTGGCTTTATTCCAATCCGCCACTCTTCCTCTAATTTTAGACGTCTTTTTAATATCATGTATTGCTCCGGAGACCTGGTGCATGATTTAGCCATATTGTCGTTGGATGCAGAGAAGGCATTTGACCTAGTAGAGTGGCCTTACCTATTTGCTGTATTGAAGAAGTTTAATCTTGGATGTAATTTCATTTCATGGATTAAATTATTGTATTCTGGTCCGTGTGCAAGAATTCTCACTAATCAAACAATATCCCCTAGTTTTGAATTACGTAGAGGTGTGAGACAGGGTTGTTCGCTCTCACCACTTTTGTTTGCACTAGTGATTGAGCCTCTGGCTGAGGCCATTCGGGCCCATCCGGGTATCAAAGGCTACCAACGAAAGGGTACTGATAACAAATTAGCATTATATGCAGATGATGTAATTTTATTCATTTCTGAGCCCAATAGCAGCATTCCAAATATTCTTAAATTGATTAATTTATATGGTACATTTGCAGGTTATAAAATTAACTGCGATAAGAGTGTATTGATGTCAGTCAGGTCCAAAGATTCTTCTTGGCTTCTTCATTTGCCCTTTAAAATTGCGTCACTTTGCGTCAATTCACATATTTAGAAATCGAAGTAACAAAAAAGTTTTCTGACTTAGTTAAGGCTAATTTTCAATCCCTTTTGTTTAAACTCAAATCTATGATCGGTTTCTGGAGAACGCTTCCTATTTCTCTCGTGGGCAGAATAAATGCAATTAAGATGATATTTCTCCCACAATTTCTGTACGTGGTGCAGAACATTCCTATATTCCTGCCCAAAATTGTTTTCAAAAATTGGACTCCATATTGGTTCCTTTTATTTGGGATTATAAAGGCCACAGAATTTCCAAACAGCACTTGTGTAAAGCTAAAATACATGGAGGACTTGCCTTACCTAATTTTCTTCATTACTATTGGGCTGCAAACTTGAGAACTTTGACGTCATGGATAGATTTATCTCAGATGGGGGAGAGTTGGTTGGTGCTGGGAAAGGGGGAACGTCTCCCAGGTTCCATAAAAGCAATACTTTTGTCAACAACAAAACCGTCAGGGCCAGTAAGGCCTTGTCTGCTGGCCTAAACAGCAGTGATCTGAATCTGTTAATCATGTTAATATATTTTATATATATATATATATTATATTTCATATTATTCTCTACATTTCATAGCTTTTCTCTTGGTCACGTTGCTTCCAGTAGTGTATATTTATGATAAGAGTATTTATCCAATCATATTTCAGCCAGTGGCTGACATCATGTGTTGCCCGGCCTTAAGGCCTTCAGAATCAATAGTGCAGGCGCCCGGAGCTTAAAATAAGTGGTAATGAATCTGTTCCATTAACCAATCAGATTGCGTCACTGGGGCCATCTAGCAGGCATACGATTATGTCAGCAATTTCCTGTCCTCTGATTGGATAATTGGAGTAGTCAGAGGCAGCGAACCGCACAAACTAAATAAAATATATATATTTTAACTAACAATCGTGGACATCCTTACAAATGCATTTTCAAGGCAGACTTTTCAAGAAAATTATTTTGATTCTTTAAAATAGTTGGTAACATTTTTCAAGAACCATTTATGCTTTTGGGTTTTCTTTGTTTTCTGGGTTTTCAGTTTGCCTTCATTCCAGATCCCCGGGGTGGGCTGTGGGGTTTTCTTTCTTTGTTTTGTTTTTTGTTTTTTTGCTGCAGTGAAAGGAAACTTGTGAGACTGAATTGTGTTAATGTGTTTTTTTGCTGTATGTAATGTAATGTTATTCATGTTCTCTATAAGATCCTGTGACACAGCGCACTGTTATACAGTGTTTCTATATTCTCTGCGTCTCATTTCGGATGCTGCGTCCTCCGGAGATTGCAGTTTGCTGCATACGGCATGAAGAATGTCTTTATTGAGAAAAGTAACCGTAATAAAATGGACTATTCCTTGTGAGGTGTGAAATACTGTAGAATAATTTCTTTTTTACTTTGTTTTTTAACGGGTGATTAGTATCTATTGCCGTGGCGTCATGATGATGGTATAGAGGTGGATTAATTCAAGATCCTATTTTAAATTCACCCAAATGTCATTTTTGCTCTCCATCTCAGCTAACCCCTCCTTTTGCCCATCAGCATTAGACAATACATTCGAGATCTGGAAAAATTTAGGGCTATGAAACATAGGAGATTTATATATAAATGAAAAATTTGCTTCTTTTCAACAGCTGTGTGAGAAATATAATATTCCTTCTAATCATTTCTTCAAATTAGTGATTTTGTGAGGTCTAACAGTCCTAATTATATGACAGCTAAACCCATGTATCTGGATGAATTTTTGGGTAAGAGCCATAGGGAGAGTAGTACCATTTCTTTCCTGTACAAAGCATTAGAACAGATGAAAACTCCATCTATAGACAAAATTAAATCTACATGGGAAGAAGAACTTGCGATGGAAATCCCTACTGAAATCCGGGAACAAACTGGACTAGACAATTGGACAAGAATGGACAAACTTGTCCATAAAAGCTCCATTAATGCAAAACACTGTCTTATTCAGTTTAAAATACTCCACAGCCTTTATTACTCTAAATGTAAATTACATAAAATATTTCCAGAAGTATCGCCAGTATGTGACAAATGTCAAGTGTCAGATTCCAACCTGTCCCACTCCTATGCTATGTGCCCAAAATTACAACACTGTAATCTGGAGCAAGATTTTCCAGGTTTTTTCAGACACATTGGACAAACGGATTGAACCTGACCCTATTTTAAATATATTTGGAGTTTCAGAGGAATTTTTGAGATGGCCCCATTTATTTCCTTTCTGCAAACCTGTGTTTAATCTGCTTTTGGGACAGCACTCGTGGGTGGGCTTGAAGTCTTTACCAACAAAAGCTTTTTGTACGAAGTATTAAATAAATTTTATTAAGAGTGTTAAATTTTTTTTCCTGTGTCATTTCACATAATTACACATAACTTCATTTATGGACATCTATAGTTTGATTTCTTTGCATGGATTGCATGGGTGAACATTTCTGGTGAATATTCCATGTGAATAGCACTTTTAGAAATGTATTTACTGAGGAAAATGGTGATACGTTCAATACGTATTTTACCCAAAGCTGTGAGCAACATTTGAACTGAGGTTTCAATTCTATGCGAATGAGATATGACTTTCTTTCTTTCTTTCTTTCTTTCTTTCTTTCTTTTTTGTTTCGAACTTACCTTCATTTGTCACATTGTGTTCATCAGTTTCAAATGATAAAATGCAGGTTGACATGTTGGATGGTGGTGATCCTGCAGAAACAAAAGAAATCCTACATCCAGTAACTTTAAATAAAGCAAATATAGAATGAATTTAGTAACTTGTACTGCATTCTGAATGAGTATTCTTACCAGTAGAGTTATCCAGGCAACTGGAGATATTATCAGTAGAATTTACACATCTCTGGTTTGTATCTAAAAGCAACATTAATATCAGGATTAATATCCTATAATAAAACCCCTTTACTTAATTTGATGAATATGTTTAAAATATTAGTACATTATAACAAAACTTACCAGTGCTTTGTATTTGTCCAGTAAATCCTCCATCAATCAGTACAATTCGGTCACAGTCTGCACTCAGTACACAAGGTGAACAAATTTCTAGAAAAGAGATTCTACATTATATAATAATACTAGTACTACTACTACTACTAATAATAATAATAAGAAGAATTAGATTTTTTCTTTGCATGTAGCCAGTCACACTTTTCTTCCCATTTGCAGGAGATGTAAATGTAATGCTCTGAACTCAGTTCACCTCCTGCATCTTACTAATAAGGATGAACATGCGAAATTTATGACATACATAAATATATATATTAATGCAAATAAACATTACCAGAACACAAACTCGGGCACAGGTCATCACCTACAAAATACCAAAGGTTTAGATAAATTTGATAGAATTGCAATATTTGTATTAATGTATAAGAGAGATAACATTTTCCTAAAAGTAACATTAAAAATAATTTGTCAATATTTAAATAAAAACAGATTAAATAAAAAATATTTATACTTCCATGGCAGTTCTTGCATTTGTCCAGACAATCTGTAAATTACAACAATGTGAACATGTTAGCAGGTTAATCTAAGCAATATACACATTTATTTGTTTGTGTATATATATATATATATATGTGTGTGTGTGTGTGTGTGTGTGTATGATAGTATTTTTTTTACAAGGAAATGTGAAACATCTTTCCAAAAGATTATGGAATAAGGTTTGCATTAAAAAATAAACAAAAAAGAAATATATGTGTGAGAAACAAATATTCTTACCAGTACAGCTACTGTATTCTGCTGGACAGGTTTGAACTTGAACTGGCAACCAAAAATATATATTTATAACTGACAGATTACAGATAACTGTAAAGACTGACCAATGAATGCAATGGCTTCACTTCTTTAAAAAAGAAGACTTGGATTTAAAGAAAAAAATTCTTACCTGTACAATTGGTTTCTGGACTGCTTTTGCAATTTCCTACAATATAATGCATATATATAGAGCTGTAACATTTCTATTGAGATTAAAATATTGGATTATTGACAATAAAGGGGATGCTGAAGTGTCACTGTACAGTTTGAGGTGAAAAGAAAGATCAATGTCCTCCTTATGAATATGTACCAAATTCTAATCAGTTAATGTAAAGTGAGATACAGCAACATGTCCAGTGGTGTATAAGAAACAGAATTTTGTCCTGAGAGCAAAACCTTACCATGTCAGTTCGAGATTATTACATCTTGATTTTATAGGGGAATTATTCCCTAATCTGTAAATGATTACGAAACCCAACACATTACCTTTTTAAAATAAGACAAAGATTGTGATATTTCTCAAATAATATTTCGAATATTAAATAATTATTAAATGCTGCTGTCGGGGCAATGAGGTGTGTGGACCCAACAGCAGATGCAGGCAAAGTTCAAAAAGAGAGTGTCTTTAATGAAAAAGCCCAATACCCAGATAAACAACCAGTGCAAGGTGTGAGACGTGGAATGGAACATGCAGGGCAGCATAAAAGTCAGACCAATAATGTCCACGAGAACACAGTTCAATATAGCGTAGGCAGAGACAGGGGCAATGTAAAAAAATGACAGACTGCCTCAACCCAGATTCCACTCCCCAGTACACATCAGAAACAGCTCAGTCACTAAAAGGCTTACATATCATATAGAAATATGTTTAATTCAATTCAGTTTATCTTTATAGCTTAAAGCAGCCTTACCAAACATTTGGAACACTTAATCCAAACAATTATTAGTATGGGGGCGGCAGCAAGAGGTGAAGGACTACCACTGAACAAAAGGTGTACGTGACCGTGATTACCATTTAAAGACATTTGATTTGGGCAGCACGGTGGCTTAGTGGTCAGCACTGTTGCCTCACAGCAAGAAGGTCCTGGGTCTGCATCCCGGGTTCGAACAGACAGGGGCCTTTGCATGTTCTCCCCGTTCCTGCGTGGGTTTACTCCGGGTACTCCGGTTTCCTCCCAAAGTCCAAAAACATGTACATTAGGTTGATTGGTAATTCTAAATTGCCCATAGGAGTGAGAGTGAGTGGTTGTCTGTCTATATGTGTGACCCTGTGATGGACTGGTGACCTGTCCAGGGTGTACCCGCTCCAGCAGATACATTTAAAGTGAAACCCATAAAAAGGAAACACTATAAAATGTTTGAGCAGCATTCTTTTTGACTTCATATATTGACTATTGACTTCATGTATTTTGTCACTGTTATGCTGCAATAAACTTCTTCTACATGAAGATCTTCAACGCCGTCATCGTTTTATTTTTCTTACAGCAAAAACAGTCCAACAATCAAATTAAAACAGAAGGCAATTCTGGGCTAGGCAAAAATAGCATTAAACAATCCAAAAAATCCAGACCATGAACAGTGTAAAGCAGGGCAGGCAATTACAGTGTCAAAAAACAATACAAGAATCCAGAATCCAATCCAACAGGGCAAACTGAGTAGACCATCTGACAAAGAACAGTGATGGTAGCGGGCTTGTATAGCGCAGGGCCACCTAAAATGGCCGAGGACCCAGAAGTGAAACCCCAAGACGGCTGCCGACTTGGAAGTGAGTGCCATGAACCAGGAAGTGCAGGAAAACATGTTGACAGCTGCTCTTTTTTTCTTTTTTTTTGCAGCTTAGCACTTTTAAGGTTTAGGACAACCCAGAGCAAAGACCAGGGAGCAGACAAACATCACGCATTTTACACAATATTGAGATTGTGTCTGTTCCCCAAAGTCCTAATTGAAAATCCTGACCTTGATCCCTGTCAGCTATCCAACTCCTGGTCACCTCTGATTCGCGCATTAGGGATACGTTAAGAAATCTAACATTTATATCCTGAATTTATAGATTTCTGTAAAGCTGTTTTGTGATAACATCCATTGTTAAAGGTGTAAAATAAAATAGAATTGAATTAAAATCTCAATATTCTTACCTTTGCAGATGTCATGGCATTTACTTATGCACTCGATGTTCCAAACTGCAAAATATGTAAAGATTATTTGACAGATGACAACACATACTAACACTAAGAAACAACGCACACAAAACAAAAACAATAACACACACACACACTAACTCAGAAACTAATAGCAACACACACTAAAAATACATCTTCACATATTAACATGGTCCAAGTCACACTAACAAACCTTTGCAGACGTCTTTCCCATATTTTCTGCAACTGTCCTGTCCACCTGCAAAATATGAAAATGTTATCTGTATCTCCAGAAAGCCTTAATGAATAATGTTTGTGTCTCTAAAAAAATAGGGTACAACCACTGTCTAAAACACACTCACACATCAACAAGCACTAAAACATATCAACACATACTGACACTAAGAAACAACACACACAAAAACACAATATCACACACTAACTCACAAACTTGCACTAAAAATGCGTCTTCTCTTATTAACACGGTCCAACAGAAACACGACCACATACAGCGAGTCACTAAAAAAAGCTGTTTTGTGACAATGTCCACTGTTAAAAGTGCTATACAAATAAAATAAATAGAATAGAATTCAATTAAAATCTCAATATTCTTACTGCTGCAGAACTACTCACAATTACTTTTGCACTTTTCTCTCCACTTGAAAAAATATGAAAAGATTATTTGTATTTCCAGAAATCAATAATAAATAATGTTTGTGTGGATAAAGAGATCATTTTGTCTCTAAAGAAATTAACACACACTCCCAGTGAAAAGTTTGGACACACCTTCTAATCCCATGGTCTTTCCTGATGTTTATTTCTTTCTACACTGTAAAACAATGCTGAAGGCGGCCGAAATCCACAATAATGTCCTTTGAACAGTTGATATTGAGATATGTCTGCTACTGATGCTCTGTAAAGCCTTCATAACGCCTCTAATCTGAGGTGCTGTTAATTGGTGATTTCTGAGGCTGGTCACTCTAAATGAACTTCTCCTCTGCAGCAGAGGTCAGTTTTGGTCTTGCTTTACTGGGATGGTCTTCATGTGAGACAGTTTCATCATGGGGCTTGATGGGTTTTGCAAATGCACTTGACAATACTGTTCTTGTAAGAACTATTCCAGAACTCCTGACCTTCGTGTCTTAAAATAACAACTGACTGTTTCTTGTTGTCATTACATATGGATTACTGAAGTCCATGTGTGTTATTTCATAGTTTTGAAATCTCCAGGATTGTTCTAGAATGTAGAAAATAAATCCCTAAACAAAAAACATTGAATTAAAAGGTGTGTCCAAACTTTTGACTGGTAGTGTGTATATATATATATATATATATATATATATATACATATAATAGCTGTGTTCTGCTAATCCAAGGGTCTCCAACCTTTTTTCAGCTACTTTGACAAAATGAAGGAGACCAAGAGCTATAAGAGCTTTATATTATTAGTAAAATTTATTTACACAGCTTATTGCGATAAACCAAACCAGCTGTAAACTTAAAAAAAAGAAGAAGTCAATATCGAAGAAATATTTAGCAATAAATCAATTTAAATTCACATAAGCAGCATGTTAACTGTGGAGTGGAGGAAACGGATTTAACATGACGGGTTCACTGACTGGACTTATCACTTATTATTGTCTGATTTCCTTCATTCACATGGATTCTGTTATTTATAAGCACATTGTTCCTGACAGTCCCATGACACACACCCTGATGTCCTCAGAAAGACTGAAAAAGACTCTTTTCATAAAAAAGGGAAGACTTTGATACTGAAGTTAATTTTAATTTTGGAAAAAAAGACTTGACATTGTATTGGACTTTATGGGATTAACACACACTAACACACAACAAGCACTAGCACACACATGCTAACCCACACCAACACACACTAACACTTATCAGGACACACCGACACACACTAACACTCACCAGGACACACCAACACACACTAACACTCACCAGGACACACCAACACACACTAACACTCACCAGGACACACCAACACACACTAACACTCACCAGGACACACCAACACACACTAACACTCACCAGGACACATCACCACACACTAACACTCACCAGGACACACCAACACACACTAACACTCACCAGGACACACCAACACACACTAACACTCACCAGGACACACACTAACACTCACCAGGACACACTGACACACACTAACACTCACCAGGACACACCAACACACACTAACACTCACCAGGACACATCACCACACACTAACACTCACCAGGACACATCACCACACACTAACACTCACCAGGACACATCACCACACACTAACACTCACCAGGACACATCACCACACACTAACACTCACCAGGACACACCAACACACACTAACACTCACCAGGACACACCAACACACACTAACACTCACCAGGACACATCACCACACACTAACACTCACCAGGACACATCACCACACACTAACACTCACCAGGACACATCACCACACACTAACACTCACCAGGACACACCAACACACACTAACACTCACCAGGACACATCACCACACACTAACACTCACCAGGACACATCACCACACACTAACACTCACCAGGACACATCACCACACACTAACACTCACCAGGACACACCAACACACACTAACACTCACCAGGACACATCACCACACACTAACACTCACCAGGACACACCAACACACACTAACACTCACCAGGACACATCACCACACACTAACACTCACCAGGACACATCACCACACACTAACACTCACCAGGACACACCGACACACACTAACACTCACCAGGACACACCAACACACACTAACACTCACCAGGACACACCAACACACACTAACACTCACCAGGACACACCAACACACACTAACACTCACCAGGACACATCACCACACACTAACACTCACCAGGACACACTGACACACACTAACACTCACCAGGACACACCAACACACACTAACACTCACCAGGACACACCAACACACACTAACACTCACCAGGACACACCAACACACACTAACACTCACCAGGACACACCAACACACACTAACACTCACCAGGACACACTGACACACACACTAACACTCACCAGGACACACCAACACACACTAACACTCACCAGGACACATCACCACACACTAACACTCACCAGGACACACTGACACACACTAACACTCACCAGGACACACCAACACACACTAACACTCACCAGGACACACCAACACACACTAACACTCACCAGGACACACCAACACACACTAACACTCACCAGGACACACCGACACACACTAACACTCACCAGGACACACCAACACACACTAACACTCACCAGGACACACTGACACACACACTAACACTCACCAGGACACACCGACACACAATAACACTCACCAGGACACACCAACACACACTAACACTCACCAGGACACACCGACACACACTAACACTCACCAGGACACACCGACACACACTAACACTCACCAGGACACACCGACACACAATAACACTCACCAGGACACACCGACACACACTAACACTCACCAGGACACACCGACACACACTAACACTCACCAGGACACACCAACACACACTAACACTCACCAGGACACACACTAACACTCACCAGGACACACCAACACACACTAACACTCACCAGGACACACCAACACACACTAACACTCACCAGGACACATCACCACACACTAACACTCACCAGGACACACTGACACACACTAACACTCACCAGGACACATCACCACACACTAACACTCACCAGGACACACCAACACACACTAACACTCACCAGGACACACTGACACACACTAACACTCACCAGGACACACCAACACACACTAACACTCACCAGGACACACCAACACACACTAACACTCACCAGGACACACCAACACACACTAACACTCACCAGGACACATCACCACACACTAACACTCACCAGGACACACTGACACACACTAACACTCACCAGGACACACTGACACACACTAACACTCACCAGGACACACCAACACACACTAACACTCACCAGGACACACCAACACACACTAACACTCACCAGGACACACCAACACACACTAACACTCACCAGGACACACCAACACACACTAACACTCACCAGGACACACACTAACACTCACCAGGACACACCAACACACACTAACACTCACCAGGACACACCAACACACACTAACACTCACCAGGACACACCAACACACACTAACACTCACCAGGACACACCAACACACACTAACACTCACCAGGACACACCAACACACACTAACACTCACCAGGACACACCAACACACACTAACACTCACCAGGACACACACTAACACTCACCAGGACACACCAACACACACTAACACTCACCAGGACACACACTAACACTCACCAGGACACACCAACACACACTAACACTCACCAGGACACACACTAACACTCACCAGGACACACCAACACACACTAACACTCACCAGGACACACACTAACACTCACCAGGACACACCAACACACACTAACACTCACCAGGACACACCAACACACACTAACACTCACCAGGACACACCAACACACACTAACACTCACCAGGACACACCAACACACACTAACACTCACCAGGACACACCGACACACACTAACACTCACCAAAACATGTATTAACATACAACAATACACACTAACACACAATAACACACAGCAATATACATCAACATACATAAACACACACCAACACACACTAAATCACACCAGCACACAAAAACACACACTAACACACAATAATGCATACCAGCAAACACTAACACACATTATCACATACCAGTATACACCAACACACACAAACACACAGAAATACTATCACATACAGCAATTCACTAACACAAAACAGCACACTAACACTCACTGACACACAATAACAAACATTAGTACAGCTTTACACTTGAGTCTCCATCAGTGAATATTAACAAGACAGACTTGATATTCTATCTAGAATGAATGTTTTGGTTACACAGGTGTACTTTTTGACCATACAGTACACAGTTATTTTTTGATAATCACTCTCAGTGTCCCCCAGGTGAGGAAGGTTCTCTCATGGTTCTCTCATGAGTCTGCTTCCTCTCCTGGTTTCTTCCTCATATCGTCTCAGGGAGTATTCCTCACCTCCATCACCTCTGACTCTCTCATTAGGGATAGGTTTACAAATCTAACATTTATATCCTGAATTTATAGATTTCTCTAAAGCTGTTTTGTGAAAATGTCCACTGTTAAAAGTGCTAAATAAACAAAATAAAATAGAATAGAATTCAATTAAGATCTCAATATTCTTACTGCTGCAGATGTTCTGGCAACTACATTGGCAATTGATCGGCTTATCTGCAAAATATGAACAGATTGTTTGTATCTCCAGAAATCAATAGTGAATAATGTTTATGTGGATAAAGATCATTTTGTCTCTAAACAAATCAATAAATAACAGCTGTGTACTGATAATCACACACACACACACACACACACCAAAAAGTGCCATACAAACAAAATAGAATTGAATCTCAATATTCTTACTGTTGAAGATGCTCGAGCAATTATCTTTGCACTTGTTCTCCACATCTGCAAAATATGAACAGATTATTTGTATCTCCAGAAATCAATGGTGAATAATGTTTATGTGGATAAAGAGATCATTTTGTCTCTAAACAAATCAATATATAACAGATGATTACTGCCAATGACACACACACACACACACACACAATCAACACATACCAGTAGACACCAACACACACTAAAGCACACACCTTCACATATTAACTCACTCCATGTCACACCAGCACATTCCATCACACAGAAATACTATCACATGCATGAATTCACTATAGCAAAAAACACACTAAAGATTTTAACACACACTGACACACAATAATACACATTAATACACACTCTTTTCAATATTCTTTCCTTCACAGATATCTTTGCAAGATTGTTCTAAACTGTGTCTCCCAACTGAAAAATATGAACAGATTATATGTATTTCTAGAAAGCAATAGTGAATAATGTTTATGTGGATAAAGAAATCATTTTGTCTCTAAACAAATCAATATATAACAGCTATATAACACACACACACACACACACACACACACACATACACACACACACACACATACACACACACACACACACACACACACATACACACACACACACATACACACACACACACACACATACACACACATACACACACACACACATACACACACACACACACATACACACACACACACACACACACACACACATACACACACACACATACACACACATACACACACACACACACACATACACACACACACACATACACACACATACACACACACACACACACACACACATACACACACACACACACATACACACACACACACACACACATACACACACACACACACACACACACACACACATACACACACACATACACACACACACACACACATACACACACATACACACAAACACACACACACACACATACACACACACACACACATACACACACACACACACACACACATACATACACACACACACACACACACACATACACACACACACACACACACACACATACACACATACACACACACACACATACACACACACACACATACATACACACACACACACATACACACACAAACACACACACACACACATACATACACACACACACACAATCGTACACCTAACTCTAACCCAACTCACACCAATACATCTATAAGATGACTGAAACCTGAAGCTTTACCTGCTGGAGCTATCTTGCACAGAAACACCAAAAAGAACATCAGTGTAATCATCAGCGAGCTTCTGAACTTCATCTTCACAGGTTTCACAGGCTTGAAGGGAGAAGTGCTGATTAAATCAGGAATAAAAATATAATTAGTAATGTTTATATATCAGTCTGATCAGGTTTTACTGATACTAGTGTGAGGCTAATCAAATATGGATATTTATTTATAAATGAAGTGTGTTCATGATATAAATGATCTTATATGATGTTAGATGTTTAAGGCTTTATAGACACTTTAGCTTTGGATCTTATTCTCTTTGCTTTTCTCTTTTAAATGTGATGCATTTTTGTTTCACAACAAGAAGAGAACATAAACCATAAATGCAGCGTTATACCATAAATGCAGCGTTATATCATAAATGCAGCGTTATACCATAAATGCAGCGTTATATCATAAATGCAGCGTTATATCATAAATGCAGCGTTATATCATAAATGCAGCCTTATATCATAAATGCAGCCTTATATCATAAATGCAGCGTTATACCATAAATGCAGCGTTATATCATAAATGCAGCCTTATATCATAAATGCAGCCTTATATCATAAATGCAGCGTTATACCATAAATGCAGCCTTATATCATAAATGCAGCCTTATATCATAAATGCAGCCTTATATCATAAATGCAGCGTTATACCATAAATGCAGCCTTATATCATAAATGCAGCCTTATATCATAAATGCAGCCTTATATCATAATTGCAGCGTTATACCATAAATGCAGCCTTATATCATAAATGCAGCGTTATACCATAAATGCAGCGTTATATCATAAATGCAGCGTTATATCATAAATGCAGCGTTATATCATAAATGCAGCGTTATATCATAATTGCAGCGTTATACCATAAATGCAGCGTTATACCATAAATGCAGCCTTATATCATAAATGCAGCGTTATACCATAAATGCAGCCTTATATCATAAATGCAGCGTTATATCATAAATGCAGCCTTATATCATAAATGCAGCGTTATATCATAAATGCAGCCTTATATCATAAATGCAGCGTTATACCATAAATGCAGCGTTATATCATAAATGCAGCGTTATACCATAAATGCAGCCTTATATCATAAATGCAGCGTTATACCATAAATGCAGCGTTATATCATAAATGCAGCGTTATATCATAAATGCAGCCTTATATCATAAATGCAGCGTTATACCATAAATGCAGCGTTATATCATAAATGCAGCGTTATATCATAAATGCAGCGTTATATCATAAATGCAGCGTTATATCATAAATGCAGCGTTATACCATAAATGCAGCCTTATATCATAAATGCAGCGTTATATCATAAATGCAGCCTTATATCATAAATGCAGCCTTATATCATAAATGCAGCCTTATATCATAAATGCAGCGTTATACCATAAATGCAGCCTTATATCATAAATGCAGCCTTATATCATAAATGCAGCCTTATATCATAAATGCAGCGTTATATCATAAATGCAGCGTTATATCATAAATGCAGCGTTATACCATAAATGCAGCCTTATATCATAAATGCAGCGTTATATCATAAATGCAGCCTTATATCATAAATGCAGCCTTATATCATAAATGCAGCCTTATATCATAAATGCAGCGTTATACCATAAATGCAGCCTTATATCATAAATGCAGCGTTATACCATAAATGCAGCCTTATATCATAAATGCAGCGTTATATCATAAATGCAGCGTTATATCATAAATGCAGCGTTATATCATAAATGCAGCGTTATATCATAAATGCAGCGTTATACCATAAATGCAGCCTTATATCATAAATGCAGCGTTATACCATAAATGCAGCCTTATATCATAAATGCAGCGTTATATCATAAATGCAGCCTTATATCATAAATGCAGCGTTATATCATAAATGCAGCCTTATATCATAAATGCAGCGTTATATCATAAATGCAGCCTTATATCATAAATGCAGCGTTATACCATAAATGCAGCCTTATATCATAAATGCAGCGTTATATCATAAATGCAGCCTTATATCATAAATGCAGCGTTATATCATAAATGCAGCCTTATATCATAAATGCAGCGTTATACCATAAATGCAGCGTTATATCATAAATGCAGCCTTATATCATAAATGCAGCGTTATACCATAAATGCAGCCTTATATCATAAATGCAGCGTTATACCATAAATGCAGCGTTATATCATAAATGCAGCGTTATATCATAAATGCAGCCTTATACCATAAATGCAGCGTTATATCATAAATGCAGCGTTATACCATAAATGCAGCCTTATACCATAAATGCAGCGTTATATCATAAATGCAGCGTTATATCATAAATGCAGCGTTATATCATAAATGCAGCGTTATACCATAAATGCAGCCTTATATCATAAATGCAGCGTTATACCATAAATGCAGCCTTATATCATAATTGCAGCGTTATACCATAAATGCAGCGTTATACCATAAATGCAGCCTTATATCATAAATGCAGCGTTATACCATAAATGCAGCCTTATATCATAAATGCAGCGTTATATCATAAATGCAGCGTTATATCATAAATGCAGCCTTATATCATAAATGCAGCGTTATACCATAAATGCAGCCTTATATCATAAATGCAGCGTTATACCATAAATGCAGCGTTATATCATAAATGCAGCCTTATATCATAAATGCAGCGTTATATCATAAATGCAGCGTTATACCATAAATGCAGCCTTATATCATAAATGCAGCGTTATACCATAAATGCAGCCTTATATCATAAATGCAGCGTTATACCATAAATGCAGCGTTATATCATAAATGCAGCGTTATACCATAAATGCAGCGTTATATCATAAATGCAGCGTTATATCATAAATGCAGCGTTATATCATAAATGCAGCGTTATACCATAAATGCAGCCTTATATCATAATTGCAGCGTTATACCATAAATGCAGCCTTATACCATAAATGCAGCCTTATATCATAAATGCAGCGTTATACCATAAATGCAGCCTTATATCATAAATGCAGCGTTATATCATAAATGCAGCGTTATATCATAAATGCAGCGTTATACCATAAATGCAGCCTTATATCATAAATGCAGCCTTATATCATAAATGCAGCCTTATATCATAATTGCAGCGTTATACCATAAATGCAGCGTTATACCATAAATGCAGCCTTATATCATAATTGCAGCGTTATACCATAAATGCAGCCTTATATCATAAATGCAGCGTTATACCATAAATGCAGCGTTATATCATAAATGCAGCGTTATATCATAAATGCAGCCTTATATCATAAATGCAGCGTTATACCATAAATGCAGCGTTATACCATAAATGCAGCCTTATATCATAAATGCAGCGTTATACCATAAATGCAGCCTTATATCATAATTGCAGCGTTATACCATAAATGCAGCCTTATATCATAAATGCAGCGTTATATCATAAATGCAGCGTTATACCATAAATGCAGCCTTATATCATAAATGCAGCGTTATACCATAAATGCAGCCTTATATCATAATTGCAGCGTTATACCATAAATGCAGCCTTATACCATAAATGCAGCCTTATATCATAAATGCAGCCTTATATCATAAATGCAGCGTTATACCATAAATGCAGCGTTATACCATAAATGCAGCCTTATATCATAAATGCAGCGTTATATCATAAATGCAGCCTTATATCATAAATGCAGCGTTATATCATAAATGCAGCGTTATATCATAAATGCAGCCTTATATCATAAATGCAGCGTTATACCATAAATGCAGCCTTATATCATAAATGCAGCGTTATATCATAAATGCAGCGTTATACCATAAATGCAGCCTTATATCATAAATGCAGCGTTATATCATAAATGCAGCGTTATACCATAAATGCAGCCTTATATCATAAATGCAGCGTTATACCATAAATGCAGCGTTATATCATAAATGCAGCGTTATATCATAAATGCAGCCTTATATCATAAATGCAGCCTTATATCATAAATGCAGCGTTATACCATAAATGCAGCGTTATATCATAAATGCAGCGTTATACCATAAATGCAGCCTTATATCATAAATGCAGCGTTATATCATAAATGCAGCGTTATACCATAAATGCAGCCTTATATCATAAATGCAGCGTTATACCATAAATGCAGCCTTATATCATAAATGCAGCGTTATACCATAAATGCAGCCTTATATCATAATTGCAGCGTTATACCATAAATGCAGCCTTATATCATAAATGCAGCCTTATATCATAAATGCAGCCTTATATCATAATTGCAGCGTTATACCATAAATGCAGCGTTATACCATAAATGCAGCCTTATATCATAATTGCAGCGTTATACCATAAATGCAGCGTTATATCATAAATGCAGCGTTATATCATAAATGCAGCGTTATATCATAAATGCAGCCTTATATCATAAATGCAGCGTTATACCATAAATGCAGCCTTATATCATAATTGCAGCGTTATACCATAAATGCAGCGTTATATCATAAATGCAGCCTTATATCATAATTGCAGCGTTATACCATAAATGCAGCGTTATATCATAAATGCAGCGTTATACCATAAATGCAGCGTTATATCATAAATGCAGCGTTATATCATAAATGCAGCCTTATATCATAAATGCAGCGTTATACCATAAATGCAGCGTTATACCATAAATGCAGCCTTATATCATAAATGCAGCGTTATACCATAAATGCAGCCTTATATCATAAATGCAGCGTTATACCATAAATGCAGCCTTATATCATAAATGCAGCGTTATATCATAAATGCAGCGTTATACCATAAATGCAGCGTTATATCATAAATGCAGCGTTATATCATAAATGCAGCCTTATATCATAATTGCAGCGTTATACCATAAATGCAGCCTTATATCATAAATGCAGCCTTATATCATAAATGCAGCCTTATATCATAATTGCAGCGTTATACCATAAATGCAGCGTTATACCATAAATGCAGCCTTATATCATAATTGCAGCGTTATACCATAAATGCAGCCTTATATCATAAATGCAGCGTTATATCATAAATGCAGCGTTATATCATAAATGCAGCCTTATATCATAAATGCAGCGTTATACCATAAATGCAGCCTTATATCATAAATGCAGCGTTATATCATAAATGCAGCGTTATACCATAAATGCAGCCTTATATCATAAATGCAGCGTTATATCATAAATGCAGCGTTATACCATAAATGCAGCCTTATATCATAAATGCAGCGTTATACCATAAATGCAGCGTTATATCATAAATGCAGCGTTATATCATAAATGCAGCCTTATATCATAAATGCAGCCTTATATCATAAATGCAGCGTTATACCATAAATGCAGCGTTATATCATAAATGCAGCGTTATACCATAAATGCAGCCTTATATCATAAATGCAGCGTTATATCATAAATGCAGCGTTATACCATAAATGCAGCCTTATATCATAAATGCAGCGTTATACCATAAATGCAGCGTTATATCATAAATGCAGCGTTATACCATAAATGCAGCCTTATATCATAAATGCAGCCTTATATCATAAATGCAGCCTTATATCATAAATGCAGCGTTATACCATAAATGCAGCGTTATATCATAAATGCAGCGTTATACCATAAATGCAGCCTTATATCATAAATGCAGCGTTATACAGTAAATGCAGCGCTGCAGGCCGTATTTTATGGCCACTGATTTTCATTTGCAAATGAGTTTGCGTAAACAGCTGAAAAGAGTCTATTCAGTGTTTTCTCTTTTACAAAACACACACACACACATTACAGGAAGCATGAAATGAAGTGTAGTGATTCTGTTCAATTTTCCATTACAATTCAATTAATTCAAACATTTATACACACGGTGTTTACAGTCACGCGGACACGAGTATTTTAGCATGCTACCAAGAGTGTGTGTGTGTGCGTGTGTGTGTGTGTGTGTTAAATGAGTGTGAATGACAAATCGCTCACTCACTAAACATGGTTAATAACTCAGTAACTATAAAGAATTATCATGTAACTTCTAAAACTAAACACTATTAACTCCCAGTACTATGTTTTGGTAACAATAATGATGATAATAAGCAGCTAACAAACAACACTTTGATCAAAAACAAATATTAGTTAGGTCACGACTCCATGACTATAATGAATAATCCAATAACTATGATTAATAATTTTATGGCTACGATTGATCACACAGTAAACATGATTCATTTGTATAAAAAAAGAGAAAAACTACAATTAAATAATGTAGAAAATAAACAACAAAATTGTCTATATATACAATAGTAATAATTCATAATCATTTAATTAAGACCTCAGTTCTATAGAGTCAGGAATGAGAGTGTGGACACTCTGGGAGTTCAGGGGATTAAATAAATAAATGAAATCGATTCTGGCTCAGGGATAATGAATAGACCTCAGTAGAAAATATGAAAATATCTACAATTTTTAATCACATGATGTTTGTTAAGGTCGTCTCAGGAAACATACGCACTCTGACTTAACAAATCAGACGGCAAGGGGAAAACCTAAACATTTTTACTAAATGATATTTCATTCTGTTAGATCTTTGTCTATTAACTGTGACTTGAAAAAACTCCTTTTACCTCCTGTTTATTGTCCAGCACCAGCGCTCCAACTTCACCCTGACTTTATATATATATATATATATATATATATATATATATATATATATATATATATATATATATATATATAGTTTGCTAATGGAATGAGAGAATATAAAGTGTAGAGTCTGAGCTGCACAGCCGAACTCCTGTCTGCCTGTCAGTCTGTAACCTGTCACAATAATCTCTCTCTCACACACACACACACACACACACACATTCTCCAGGAAACACTGCACAATTTACATGCTGTATGACGGTCTGCTTTGTTTATAACTGTCTATAGTCATTTCCATGCTCTCACTTGTTACACACACACACACACACACACAGAGGCCAATTCACCATAATATACATTAACACACAGTATGACACACTAATGCAAACCAGCACAAAACAAGGCAATCATACAGTAACACACACCAAGAGACATTAAAACACACTAACACTACAAACTACAACACACTAACACGCTGTAAAGCATGCAAACATAATGAACTCTGAGAAACATCAACACACACTAACACACCACACATGCCAAAATACTGACAGAACACACACTCTAGAACAGGGGTCCCCAACCACCGGGCCGTGGGTCCTTTGGTAATTTTACATGTGTATATATATATATATATTTATATATTAAATTACATTTCTTTTATATTTGACAAATTTTTGAAATAAAATACATATAATTTTAATTATATTTTAAAAAATTTGTCACTTCCGCCCGCACCCCACTCCTGTATTTGACTCCATCGTGAGTTTTTCGATCAAGTCCGAAGCTAACCCACGCTAAAATGACACAAAGACAAATGTCACTAGAGAGCTAGTAAGAGAACTTTGAAAAGAGAGAAAGAGCCAACGGCGAGACACCAGAAGGTTCGCGGAGTGCTAGTTGCTCTTTCAGCTAGCACCGTATCAAGACGAATTGATGAAATAGCAGTGGACATCGAGGCACAGTTGTTAGAGAGGATTAATGAGTCACCATGGTTACACAATTCAGGTGGACGAATCTACTGATGTTGCCAACAAGGCAATATTGTTTGTTTTTGTGTGATATATTTTTCAGGAAGATGTGCATGAGGATTTGTTATGTTTATAGTTTTTGCCAACCAACACCACAGCTGCCGAACTATACAAGTCATTGAACGATTACATATCAGGAAGACTTATTCGGTCATTTTGTGTCGGGGTATACACGGACGGAGCGGCTGCAATGCACGGACGGATTTCTGGTCTCACAACACAGATTATAAAGGTTTCTCCCGAATGTAAGTCTACGCTCTGTGTCATTCATAGAGAAAAGCTGGCGAGCCGAAGAATGTCACCTGAGCTTAATAGCGTTTTGCAAGATGTGATTAAACAAAGTCCATGCCGTTAACTCATGTCTGTTGGAACAGCTCTGTGAGGAGATGGATGCAGAAGACAGACGTCTTCTCATGTACACAGAAGTGAGATGGGTTTCTAAAGGCAGATCGCTGGCTAGAGTTTTTGAGTTACGAGGGCTACTCTAGAGATTTCTTTTAGAAAAACAGTCACCACTGGCAGAGCATTTCACTAACACAGAATGGGTCACTAAACCTGCATGACATATTCAACCTGCTCAACAAACTCAATCTCTCACTTCAGGGGAAAATGACTACTGTGAACACAGGGATTTTTGACATGTTTCACACATTGGCAGGGATTATGGAAGGTTTTCTTTCACCCAAGTGGTGCGTGATCACCTGTCTCAGCTTTCAAAAGAGTTTGAGCGTTACTTCCTAACCCCCTGAACAGGGGAAGGAATGGAGCCGCAACCCCTTTCTGAATAAGCCGGGTGAATCAACTTTAACCCTGCTAGAAGAAGATCAGCTGGTTGAGATGGCAAATCATGGTGGCCTTAAAATTATGTTTGTGAGAAATTTAACCCTCCTTGCATTCTGGATTAAAGTCAAGGCAGAATTTCCTAACATTTCCACAAAAGCACTGAAAGCTCTGCTTCCTTTTCCAACATCATATCTTTGTGAAGCGGGGTTTCTGCAGTGACAGCAACCAAAACAATATTACGGAGTAGGCTGGACATAAGGAGCACACTTCAAGTGTCACTGTCACCGGTATCATGGAACAAAAAAGGTTGGGGACCCCTGCTCTAGAACATCATACGGTAACACACACAATAATCTAAAAGACATTAACACACTAAAACACACTAACACAGTGTAAAACACTATTACACACTTCTACACTTTTTCTTCATTTTGAGGTACAATTGTTTTATTCATTATTTCTTATTTATCTTGGTGCACTTAAAACTATTAAAAACTATTTTTTTGGTGTTGTTTATTGTTCAACTTTATCTCCAGGTGCAGGGACCAGATAGTTATTTATGATAACTGTATCTTGTTTTGTTTTCTCATCTCCATGCACACAGGGAAGTACACAACACGTTTGGCTTGCAAATGACCAGAATAGGTCATAAAATGTATCTGGTGCATCTCTTTTCTTTAGAATACACAGGAATGAGTCAGTAATGAAGGACATGACATGGTCAGAATGAACCCTTCTGTCCAGTTTGGGTCCATTTTTCCCGTTGTGTTCCTCTATTTTCTACTGAAATGAATTCTAATGTAATTAGAAATGAATAAAAAAAGTATAACATCATTTTCCTATAACAACACAGTATCTCATTCCTCACACAATCACACAGTATGACAGTCTCACTCTGTACACAAATGTAAGTGTGTAGTGTATAAGTGTTTAATACACACTAATGCTCTAGACCACACGCTATATGTACAATAACACATATTAATACACTGTTACACTCTATAACACTCTATAACACTCATACACATACACTATATACATACAGTGGCCACTTTCAGTACAGCAGAGACACCCGGCGAATGTGGCAGGGCATCCAGGTGATCCAGAAGTAAAAGACAACTTCACCTGCTTGTGACAGTGACGCTTCCCTCCCAGATGTGCTGAATGATTTCTACGCTCGTTTTGAGGTGCAGTACAACGTAGCAGCGAGGAAGACCATCCCTCCTCTTAATGACCAGGTGCTCTGTCCATTTACGACTGACGTGAAGAGAACTCTATGCAGAG
>NC_080715.1:43952522-43972522 GCF_019097595.1 Hemibagrus wyckioides
TGTTGGCTAGGAGATAAACAGCTAATTACCATATTAGTTATAACAAACTCATTATTCATATTTTGGGGCAGTGGTAGCTCAAGTGGTTAAGGCTATGGGTCATTGACCAGAAGATTGGGGTTCAAGCCCCAGCACCACCAAGCTGCCACTGTTGGGCCCTTCAGCAAGACCCCCAACCTCCCTCTGCTCCAGGGGTGCTGTATCATGGCTGACCCTGCACTCTGACCCCAACCCCCAGGGATGGGATATGCGGAGAAAGAATTTCACGGTACAGTAATGTATATGTGACAAATAAAGGCTACTTAATTATAGCAATATTACAACAATTATTAGATCCTATTAATTTCATATATAACCTAATTGACAGAATAAGTAACCTACTGGTGCTTAACATGTAGGTATAATCTGATTATTTATTTTTATTTTTTATGATAAAATTGAAGTCTTTTTTTTGTGTCTGTGGTGCAGCGGTGTGTGTTTAGTGTGTGGTTTCTAAATCACATGCAAATTCTCTGAAGGATGATATCATTCATTCCCTGGGCATGATGTAATCTCTGTCTCCTGACATTTCAGTGTGGTTGTGTGTGTGCGACTAACTGTGTAATATTTGTGTCGCTAATCTCTGGAGCCATTCTTTCACTGAATGACTCAACTCCATGAGTGAATACTGCGAATCTGTGTGTGTGTGTGTGGTTTTGGAGATTACAACAAGCCGGAGTGTGATGATATATATCTCTCTATTACAGTGTACGATCCTAAAGCAATTAAATCAGAATAAGTCTTTAATGATCATTCATTAGAGGGTGGGGTGTGATTGGTGGGGTTAGTTGGTTTGAAGGTGGACGTGGTGTCTGTAGTGATTGATGTGATGGACAGGCTCTTGCTAGCTAATTCCTATGGGTTTTCTGCTTGTACACACTTTTCCCTCGAGCTACTTAGTGTCTTTGTAGACACAACCGACAAGTAAATTAGAACGCGAGAACGTAACTTAAAATCTGCAAGAAGAAAAAACGTGAGCTCATCTGTAGCATGGGCAGACTGGCTGTGAAGCAACTCTATTTCGATTTAACGTAGGTTTCCACCTCATGATATGATTTGGATTTTCATAAGGAAACGATTCAACATCAGATGATTCCACTGAATCTGCTGTGAAACTGAATCCGAGGAAGTCCTACCATTCATCTGCAAATGATGATGTCATAGATAAAAAGCGTCAGGCTTACAATAAATGTTTTTACACCTTGTCCTTTTTTTTGTTTGATAATGCTTGATTAACAGATAACTGCCTGGGTTAATTTCCATACAAGACTTTTATCAGTATGTATTCTGTTTTTACACATTTAACTTTACAAAACCACAAACCTTGGAGCCAAAAACAACAACAACAACAGTAAGGCGGGGCTGTAGTGTGGTCTTCCTTCTGCAGACAAAGAAACATATGAATATTAAACATTAAATAAGTTTAAGCGTTAATCTTACTCTGGAATGTTATCTTGTTTTTTTTTCCTGTAGTGATGAATGATTGATAGATTTGATTAAACGATAATGTTTACTTTACAAAATAATCAACAGTTTTATACAGTATTTAAACCTTTGCTCTTGAATAAATACTAAGTTAGTCATTTTTTATTTTTTTATTTTTTGGAATATAACATGGACTCGATGTCGTTATAATTAAAATTTCATCACTACGCTGCATGTTTTTTGTTTTATTCTGAATTCATGTTTATATAAAAAAGTAATGATTTATAATTACTATATTTTGTATAATTTTTTTTTTTTTTTTTACTAGTATTTGTAGAGAAATGACTTCATGCACCACAAGCTGGTTTATAATCTATAGCTGCTTTATATCAGTTATTTATTATCATTGTACTTAATAAACATAAGTAAATAAGCTAATATGCTGTTTTTAAAAGATGGTAAGTGGTTTTGTGATCTGTTACTGAGGGAAAAAATCCAGTTTTCTTTATAAAAAACAGACTTGTTCTCGAGCTAAAGCGCGTTTCTCCTCAGAGAGAAGAGCGGCAAAATATATGAATGACCAGGAGATAGTAATGAGCAGCCAATTAGAAGAGAGCACGGCTCTCAGCCAATCAAAACGCGCTCGCGAGTTACCGGGTCACTGTTTTCTGCCTCGTTAGGACTGAGCCGGCCGTGATTGGTCAAGAGTGACGAACGCGTCGCGCTTCATTGGCTGAGTAAGCACAAGCCGTTGCTAAGCGTCTGGACCAATCAGAGAGAGGCAGAAGGAGAAAGTAGGAGCGGTATCTAGGCAGATTTAAGATTTTTTTTTATTATTATTATTATTGTTGTTTATTACAGTGGGAAAGTTTTGCTTTATTGCTGTTTGTTGTCATGACAATACTAACAGAAGATTAATGTTAATAATGATATACATGAACAAACAATAAATTGATATATTCCACAGAGACAGAGAGAGAGAGAGAGAGAGAGAGAGAGATGCTGTGAGAAAAAGGGGAAGGGGGATGGAAGGGGATGATACTGATAGTGTGTGTGTGTGTGTGTGTGTGTTTATACTTGGCTCTTGTTCGATCTTTCTGATGCAACCCACGGTGTGTTGTGGTGATGGTGGGGAGGTGGCATCTCCTGGGCTGCTTGTTTTGTTGTCCTTCTTTTTTTCACTTCATTTCAGGAGCCAATGATGAGGCTGTTGCCATGGAACCAGCGCCAGAGTTTGCTTTTGCCTCCTGTCTCACCCCTTGTTCCTACCCATCCTCATTTACCCTAGAAACAGAGTCACTACCAAGTCTATTTCAATCTATCCTCTTACTTTGGCCCTTCTCTCTCTCTCTCTCTCTCTCTCTCTCTGTTCTGTGCTGAAATCATCACAACGCTGCACTTTGATTCAGAGTGACAGTTCTGGCCTGCGTCCTTTTTCCTTCTTGTGTTGCCCAGTGAACTTGTAGATACCCGGACAGACCTGGATCCTTTCAGATGGTTGCATATGCTCTACACCAAACCCTGCACTAAGATCTAGTGCCCACACCATCTAAAATATGCATGAAGCCCTTTTACATTTCTCTAACCTGACAATACCCATTAGCAGCCAAACGCCTGAGGAGAGCTGGCCTTCAGAAAAGATGATGTCATTGGAAAAAGTGCTGGAATGACGAGTAGGGGTTTTTTTTTTCAGGTAAATGGTGTGTAATACATACAATCCTCCAGGGAAGTAGGCTTTATCTACAACTACACTACCTAAAGCATGTGGAAAATCTAATTGTCCTGATAGTTTACTCTGGACTGTCTTTGGACAGCAGAAGCTCGATGTAGAGAGCACAGGAATGCTGGCCATCAGGAAAAGTGATGTCATCGCTGAAGGTGTTGGGAAGAGGCGAGAAATGTGTCAGGAAGCAGTAAAGTGCATGTCAGATGAACCATTTATCCCAAAAACGAGCATGGAATCAATTGATTAATTCGTTAAGCCGTTCAGGAATTTGCACCCGTAACCAACACTTCATCTTTAGGAATGTATTTAAGTCTAATCCTGATTTTTATTTTTCCTAAAAGTGTGTTAAAACCCGAAAAGAAAGCAGAACACAGTGCTGTTTGTTCCGATGCCTTGATGCTCGGGTTTGCACGGTAATGATGAGGAGGATTACGGAGCAACCGTGCCAGAGTTCCTTTATTCCTGCCACAAAATCTCATTTTTACACATTGTGTCGTAATTACAATATAAAGCCCATGTAAATGTGAGGAGACATACTGGCAGAGAGACGGTTTGTACAGAGGATGTGGCTGTGATGTGTGGAAATTGTGGCTTTTGTTGTTGTTGTTGTTTTAATTCCTCAATATATAGATGTGTGTGTGTGTGTGTGTGTGTGTGTGTGTGTGAGAATGATGTGGTGTTTCCATTACGGTGCACTTGCTACAGCTAGCATGTGTCTGAGCCACCTTGCTAGGGCTCATCCTCCCTAATGATGAATAAATTTCTGGAAGAAAAGTACATGAATAGGGTCTGAAGGTAAAGGTTTTTAGACCTTGCAATAAATCTTTCCCTAGATGTTATCTAGCTAATTTATAGCCAAGGGAGCTAGCTTATCATTGGGGCAATAAGTGATTTTGAATCACTTAAATGAATCATTCAGCTATTTGTTCATTGATTCATTCTCTAGTACCTTATACCAAACATATAATAAACAAAGGAGCTAATTATCACTGATGTTTTGTATTAATTTAGAATATGCTTGGATCTCTGTCTTAATAGAAAATCATTCATTTCATTCCCACTCTGACACAGACTCCTACATCACGGCCTAGGAAGGGGCGAGAATAGAGCGAATCCTGAGATATGACCAAATGGACACACTGGTTCAGGATTGTTGACACACATGTGATGGCAAACACAATTTATGGATCTTATATATATATATCTTATATACCTTATCTTATCTTTTATATATATATAAAACAGTGACAGAAACATACAGAGTATGAATGTTTGATCATCAGATACGGAGGCTGTTTGTTGAATTTGCGGTCAGTGTCAGTCTTTGGTCTGATGACTGAACAAAAAAGAATGAGAGAGAATAATTCATTCTTGTCAGTGATACACTCAAAAACTGATGAATCACTTGAGAATAAAACATATCTAACCATTGGGATTTGAGGATGACCCTCACCTCACGTGCTCTGCCTGTGCTGGCTCATGGGTGTGTGTTTGAATATGAAGAATCTACCAAAGGAATCTATCTAAACTGAAAAAGGCTCCAAAAATATTGAGCCTCAGACTGGAGCTGGGATTTCTGCATTTTGAGCATTTAACCCCACAATAATACATCACTGTAGATCCTAAAGCTTCAAGACACTATGCAGTCTCATTAAACCGTCGCCTGATCGGGTCAATACACCTGCAGTGTCTGACACCAGTAACACTAATTTCACGTTCTTCTTCATCAGTCAATTCATCATTCAAGCTAATTACCCAGGCCAATGTACAATCTTAACCAGAACTGACCTGTATCTAGTGTCACGGTGTTGATTTTAGACCGGTCAGCCATAACATCGTGAGCAGTGTCAGGTGAAGTGAATAAGACTGATGATCTCCTCATCATGGCCCCTGTTAGTGTGTGGGATATATTAGGCAGCAAGTCAACATTTTGTCCTCAAAGTTGATGTTAGAAGCAGGAAAAATGGACAAGCGTAAGGATTTGAGCGAGTTTGACGAAGGACTAAATTGTGATGGCTAGACCACTGGATCAGAGCATCTCCAAAACTGCAGCTCTTGTGGGGTGTTCCCGGTCTGCAGTGGTCAGTATCTATCAAAGGTGGTCCAAGGAAGGAACAGTGGTGAACCGGTGACAGGGTCATGGGCGGTCAAGGCTCACTGATGCACGTGGGGAGAGAAGGCCGGCCCGTGTGATCCGATCCAACAGATGGGCTACTGTTGATCAAACTGCTGAAGAAGTTAATGCTGGTTCTGATAGAAAGGGGTCAGAATACACAGTGCATTGCAGTTTGTTGCGTTTTGGCAGCAAAAGGGGAATAAACACAATATTAGGCAGGTGGTCATAATGTTATGCCTGGTCGGTGTATATTTAGGCCTTCATAATAGTACTAAACTACTTTAAATCCATGAGAACATTCACTGTTGTAGAATTCTAAAGTCAGAAGGTGTTGATTAATTCTCTGTAGCTGCAGTTCCAACAGTAGCGCAGAGTTCATATCAGTTGTAATACTTTATTGTTTCTATAGCAACAGCTCATTTACATGGGGCTTGTATGACAGCAGTCTGCTTTCACATGTATGGTGGGGTTTTTGGTACTGAGAGATTTATGGAACATACACTATATTGCCAAAAGTATTGGGACACCCCTCCAGATCATTGAGTTCAGGTGTTGTGTTTCAGGGGTGGGACTCGGCCCCTTAGTTCCAGTGAAAGGAACTCTTAATGCTTCAGCTTCATACCAAGACATTTTGGACAATTTCATGCTCTTTGTGGGAACAGTTTGGGGATGACCCCTTCCTGTTCCAACATGACTGCACACCAGTGACCAAAGCAAGGTCCATAAAGACATGGATGAGTGAGTTTGGTGTGGAGGAACTTGACTGGCCTGCACAGAGTCCTGAGTCAGGCCAAAAGTTTTGGGACGCCTGCCTTTACATGAACATGAATGTAATATATGTTGTCCCATTATTAACCTGGGGAGAAAATAAAGCGAGTCTGGTGAGGGAAAGCTTGTTAAGAGCTGCTGTAACGTAAATGAGAAGAGGATCTGAATTGTTTCCTGGATGTTCCACGCTATGTTAGAAAGTAAAGTCGGCTGTTGTACAGCCTTTTAAGGTGGTGATAGTAATAGTTTTGCACTGGTCCCGATCACATCATCCTGATTTGTAGCTTTAAAAGTACTCGAGATACTGAGAGGAATCTCATGTAAAGATAAAAGAATTCTGTGTGACGTCAGAACACAGCACGTCATCATACTGAAGAACAGCGACGTTTCCTTCCTCAGTCACGTGACGCAGCTTATAATGCAACTATTACTCGTTAAAACTTCAGTTCTTCCGTGGTGCTGGACGCAGTGTTTTACTCCCGAGGGTCAGTTATAATGGTCACTGAGCCGCGCTCACTTTCATGCGCCTTCGTTCTCCTGACCACGTGTCACCACTGACCCGGAAGTAGGGAATTTACCCACTAGCATGTTTTGCTCTTTAGCGTAGCATGAAAAGAGGCGTGGTCTTGTCTTGGCCGGGCAAAAAAAAAAAGAAAAAAGAAAAAGAAAAACAAAGCACAAACCAGAGCAGCTCCTTTAAACAAGACATTAGCATATCGCGTGACGTCAGCGGTGGGCGTGTCCTTTCAGAACTCGTGTCCAGGCAAAACACGAGCTTCTGTTCAAAAGCGCTTCTTTACAAACAAGTTGGAGAGCGGCGAGAGGAGGAGGAGGAGGAGGAGGAAGAAGGTCCGAGCGTGAAGAGTGCACTCGGATTTACACTTCAAACTGGACATAACAACAAGCTCTGACCTTCATCTTCCCACAGATACTTAATAACACAATATCAAAAGAAAAACAAGAAAAAAAGTGGCGGTAAGTGTCAGGCTTCCTGTCCTCGTGCCGGAGCAGATTTGTGACTTGTTTACATCCAAACCTCTCAGATTGATTAAGAGTCAAATGATTAAGGTTAAATATTTATAGAGGTTTGTTGTTGTTTTGTTTGGAAAAAGATATTGCCACATGTCAATATGCGTCATTTTAATAATGATGAGAATGATGTCATGATGTGTCGCTGTTTGATGATGCAAACCATAATTGGCACAACAACAGTGATGATGATGATGATGATGATGATGGGGATGGGATGTGTTGGATGCAGATTTGTTTTGGAGTAAATTAATCATGTGAGGTTGCATGTACCTGAGGTTTCAGATGTACAGTAGAATCTCCAGATGAAGATGAAGATGAATGTCATGGCTGTGAGATGATGATGATGATGATGGTGTTGTGTTTTCACCTCACTGTGTCATGTGGAGTTTGTTTGGTGATTTCCCCGCACTAACACACACCTGCTACAGCTGCTCAGTGTGTATTAGACTGAGTGTGTGCGTGTGTGTGTGTGTGTTTTGGAGCAGTGGAGCTCATGTGCACGAGTGTTTCCTGCTTTAAACGCACGTGGATCTGAACTAATGAGAATGATGACGTGTGATGGTGTGTATTAATGTGTAATAATGGATGTTTATGAACTGGTCAGGTGTGTTAGAGCAGGTATGTGAGGAATTCAGTAAGGAGATGGTCAGTGTCCAGTTTACTGGTGTGGAGGTGTTTGTGTTGAGTTTATTGGTGTGGTGTTCAGTATGAAGGTGTTCAGTGTGGAGATGTTTGGTGTTCAGTGTGGAGATGTTTGGTGTTCAGTATGAAGGTGTTCAGTGTGGAGATGTTTGGTGTTCAGTATGAAGGTGTTCAGTGTGGAGATGTTTGGTGTTCAGTATGAAGGTGTTCAGTGTGGAGATGTTTGGTGTTCAGTATGAAGGTGTTCAGTGTGGAGATGTTTGGTGTTCAGTGTGGAGATGTTTGGTGTTCAGTATGAAGGTGTTCAGTGTGGAGATGTTTGGTGTTCAGTATGAAGGTGTTCAGTGTGGAGATGTTTGGTGTTCAGTATGAAGGTGTTCAGTGTGGAGATGTTTGGTGTTCAGTATGAAGGTGTTCAGTGTGGAGATGTTTGGTGTTCAGTATGAAGGTGTTCAGTGTGGAGATGTTTGGTGTTCAGTATGAAGGTGTTCAGTGTGGAGATGTTTGGTGTTCAGTGTGGAGATGTTTGGTGTTCAGTATGAAGGTGTTCAGTGTGGAGATGTTTGGTGTTCAGTGTGGAGATGTTTGGTGTTCAGTATGAAGGTGTTCAGTGTGGAGATGTTTGGTGTTCAGTATGAAGGTGTTCAGTGTGGAGATGTTTGGTGTTCAGTATGAAGGTGTTCAGTGTGGAGATGTTTGGTGTTCAGTATGAAGGTGTTCAGTGTGGAGATGTTTGGTGTTCAGTGTGGAGATGTTTGGTGTTCAGTATGAAGGTGTTCAGTGTGGAGATGTTTGGTGTTCAGTATGAAGGTGTTCAGTGTGGAGATGTTTGGTGTTCAGTATGAAGGTGTTCAGTGTGGAGATGTTTGGTGTTCAGTATGAAGGTGTTCAGTGTGGAGATGTTTGGTGTTCAGTATGAAGGTGTTCAGTGTGGAGATGTTTGGTGTTCAGTGTGGAGATGTTTGGTGTTCAGTATGAAGGTGTTCAGTGTGGAGATGTTTGGTGTTCAGTATGAAGGTGTTCAGTGTGGAGATGTTTGGTGTTCAGTATGAAGGTGTTCAGTGTGGAGATGTTTGGTGTTCAGTATGAAGGTGTTCAGTGTGGAGATGTTTGGTGTTCAGTATGAAGGTGTTCAGTGTGGAGATGTTTGGTGTTCAGTATGAAGGTGTTCAGTGTGGAGATGTTTGGTGTTCAGTATGAAGGTGTTCAGTGTGGAGATGTTTGGTGTTCAGTATGAAGGTGTTCAGTGTGGAGATGTTTGGTGTTGGTGTTCAGGGTGTAACTTCCTAGCTGGTGTTAGTGTTCAGGAATTTTACAGAAACGCAGTGTTTTATTATTTTATTATTTCACGATTTATTTCCCTTATTAGCACCAGATTGTACATAGCGATAATTAGCGCACTCGTTAACATGTCCTGTTAGCATGATACAGCACCATCCGAATCCAGAAAGACTACAGTAATTCGGCGTCAGGATCACAGTACCTCCTGTTCCCGTTTGCGCCGCTTCTTTCATGAATAGAGCAGATTTGAATCGGCTGCTTTGTTTTCCTCGAAACGCTGGAACTTTCCCTCATTTGACTGTGATGCGTCGGCAGTTTCGCTGATGTCAGAGCAGCGCTAATGTGTCCGTCAAAACATCCAGAGATGATGATCCACTCGGTTTGACCTGAACGATCCAAACATCTTCCAACACTGACAGGAAGAGTGAACTTTTTTTTTTGCTATAAACATACACTTCCACATGCTAACTTGAGGGGAGATTTGTAGCTAGCTAGCCACCAGTTTAGCATAAAAATATCTCTCTGATATTTCGGATGGATTTCTGAATGAAATTCGACTATTTTTTTTGTTAAAACGTTTCCTTAGCAGGTCTTTGTCATGTAAGTGGCCTTCAGAACAATGATATAGTTCATGATAATATTCATAGCTAACCGTTTCTGTTCTCATTTAACTAGCTAGATGTGCTAATTAGGCGGTGCTACCTGTCCAGCTAATCACTTTTTGGAGGAAAGAATGTTATATAAATATCAGAATTATTGGCACCCTTCCTGATTTATAAAAGAAATGTATAATCTAATGATAATTTCTAGTTATAACAAACTCTTTGCGTATTTTTATGAAGAGTTTTGGAACGACAGTATACGTTTTATAAAAACGCGTTTCACGTATAGTTACGTTTTTGTTTTTTATTTTTTTCTCGTCCAGGGTGATTTCCGCTGATGGAGGATGACGAGGAGGATACACCTTTACCGTTTCCAGCCAACCCACTGCAGATTGCAGACTCCAGACCAGAGAACATGCCACTGATTCAGACCACGCCTCGCTTCCGGAACTCGGGCTCCGTCCCCAGCGCGGTCAGTCCCGTCCACCGCTCCCTTCACGGAGCCGTGGAACTGGGGCTTCTGTCCACGCCGTCAGGATCCACAGACGATTCACTTCTTCACAGTAAGCAGACTAGCTTGTTTAGATAATGAGAAGATGATCTAAGCAATCTAGTAGCATGGCGTTGAGTTTAGCTAGCTGATCAGCTTAGCTGTTTATTTTACTTAGCCCGAAGACGAGAAAAGAAAGATTATCAGGATTTAACCTTAAGCCCCGCCCCCTTGTTTATCTTTTATAAAAAATACTCATGATGGGTAGCAGACCTTTTTACACATTTGGGATGCAGCCGCGGAGTCTTATCCTAAAACGTGATGCATACGATAAAACATGATGATGATGATGATGATTTTACTTTTTTGTGCAGATTTAATCCTCTTCCCCGGAGGAGACTCTGGCTTCACGGCTCTGGTTCCGAATGCGTCGGAGCAGTCGGGAGAAGACGACGAGCAGGACGAAGGGAAAGGGGAGGAGAGAGAAGAGGACAGGACGAGCGTGGAAGTGCAGATCGGACGGAAGCTGCGCGAGATCGGAGATCATTTCCAGCAGGAGCACATGCAGCTGGTGAGAAGCACAGAGTTCACCCACAACCCGACCTCACGCGGTTACTCTGCGTACACGTAAAGAGTCTCTAGAATAAATACGGGTGTGTAACATTCAAGAGCTCGGACCTTTCCTCCACGTGGAAGCCACCTTGTTCCAAAGCTCCGCCCACTCGAGTACACCATTACACTCTGAGATACTCGTCTAGTGCTGCTTGATTTGCAGATTTATAGAAATATGTGAAATTATAGATCACAGCGTCAAGGAAAACAGTGAGACGGAAAAAAATAAACATTACAAGTCTGAAATGGAGAAGATAAATGACAGATTCAATACATCAAATAATATATATATATTTATTACTGCCTAGTCCTACAGTTTATATTCAAATGCATTATTTGCCCTTATTATTATTATTATTATTATTATTATTATTATTATTATTATTAGAGACCGCCCAGCACACAGCAGGTTGCTGGAACAGACTGAAGAAGTGAAGCGAGAGAGAGAGACTGTGAGAGTGTGTGAGAGTGTGTGAGAGTGTGTGAGAGTGTGTGTGAGAGTGTGTGTGAGAGTGTGTGTGAGAGTGTGTGTGAGTGTGTGTGAGTGTGTGTGAGTGTGTGTGAGTGTGTGTGAGAGTGTGTGTGAGAGTGTGTGTGAGTGTGTGTGTGAGTGTGTGTGTGAGTGTGTGTGTGAGTGTGTGTGTGAGTGTGTGAGAGTGAGTGTGTGAGAGTGTGTGTGTGAGAGTGTGTGTGAGAGTGTGTGTGAGAGTGTGTGTGAGAGTGTGTGAGAGTGTGTGAGAGTGTGTGAGAGTGTGTGAGAGTGTGTGAGAGTGTGTGTGAGAGTGTGTGTGAGTGTGTGAGAGAGTGTGTGTGTGAGTGTGTGTGAGTGTGTGTGAGTGTGTGTGAGTGTGTGTGAGTGTGTGTGAGTGTGTGTGTGTGAGTGTGTGTGTGAGTGTGTGAGAGAGTGTGTGTGTGTGTGTGTGTGAGTGTGTGTGAGTGTGTGTGAGTGTGTGTGTGAGTGTGTGTGAGTGTGTGAGAGAGTGTGTGTGTGAGTGTGTGTGAGTGTGTGTGTGAGTGTGTGTGAGAGTGTGTTTTATACTGCATGCTAAATTTAGAACCATGAGTCACCCATGACATCACCGGTACCGTGACCACTGTAGGCTAACTGCTATAGGCTGATTGCTGTTGGCTAATGTGACTCTGACCATGTGACCAGGAAGTTCCTCTGAAGATCAAAGTCTAATGTTTGTAATAATACTACTACTACTACTACTACTACTAATAATAATAATAATAAGTTATAAATATAACTTAATAGTTATAGAGTTAACATTGAAATTATTTCTAGTGGTGTAAAAATATTTGAGATAAAGTGTTGTGTGTGTGTGTGTGTGTGTGTGTTCATGTGACACGGCTTATGCAACACACTGCAACACTTAGCCCCGCCTCTCACTCTCCGCCTGGAACACACTGCTCCACTAAACTCTACTCTCAAAAACCCTACATGACCCTGCGCCTGATTGGACAGTTTTAAAACCTATGTCCCACCCCCCTGCAGCCACCGACGTCTGATTGGCTGTCGGTCCAGGGCTGAGGGGGATAAACAGCGCAGCAGCGCTATCTAGTGGTAGTTCCTGAGAGCCACAGAAATCATTGCTGAGTTGAATTTATTCTGTTTACAGAAAATGGAGAGTAAATGAATAAACATTGCCGTTATTCCGATTTGATTTGATTTACCTCTCTTCTCTCTTCTCTGCAATTCATGCAGTATCGGAGAAACCGACAGCCCATTTGGTGGCGCTTAGCAACGACGCTTTACGACTTTCTGTTACCGAGGGAGTTCATCGGACAGTGAGGAGGTCAACGCGCGAAGGAGTCCTCCGTCTCTGGGTCCTAGTGTCTGCCCTGGCGGTTACCCGTGCCCTTAAACAGGCCTTTTGAGGAGAACTTGGAAAACAGACAGGAAGTGAGGAGGAGTGCGAGTCGCCGCTGGACGGAGACGGTGTCCCCACTACCGCTCACGAAGAAGCCATCTTTAAAATGGAGCTAGTTTTTATGTTTTGTTTTTTAAATTCCTTTTTTTTGTCGCTTATTATAATTTTGCCTCTTAGTCTGCGAATGCCTTACAAGTGGATCGAGTCAAGAAGCAAAGAAAAAGAAAATTTTGCTTCCGAGATCAAAGGACTTCAGGAAAGTTCCGGAAATTAGGAAATGTGAAGGAGCAGCAGCCTCAAAAAAACTCTCTCTCTCTTTTTTTTTTTTTTAAAAAAAAAAGTGTATTTATTTTTTAATTTCTTACTGGTTAATTTTTTTTCCTGTCCTATCTTTTGAGACAGTTTTCTGCTGATCTCAGCACAAGTTTTTACTGAACAGTTTGTTCTCTTTTGGAAGGAAAAACATCGTCACTGCACGTCTGTCGCCTTAAAATCAATTCTAAACATCTGAGCCTTTTGTAACCTGAGCCTTTAAGATCCTCAGGGCTGAGAGACATTTTCACGAGCGTGATTTATTCCCTAAGCTTTCTACACTCGCTTTTACCGAGACGTTCGGTCTCTGAACCGGACGATTTTTAAACGCAACTTTTATCATTTACTAAAAAAAAAAAACATTTTCTTTGTTTAACGTCGTAAATCACGTTTCTACATTAATAGATGTAGATTGTTTCTACAAAAATGATTTTTTTTTTCTTTAATTTTTAAAGGTTTTTAACTAGGTCCTAAAGATGTTAAAATACTTTTAGTGAACAAATCAGGAAATAAAAAAAAAAAAAAATTGAAATAATGTCTGATTTTGTAAATATGTTTACAGTCAGGTTTAAAAAAATTTTACTAGAAAAAGTTTTTTTGTATTAAATGTTATAAAAAATTCTATAAAAATTTGAACTGCAAAATTTTTTGTATGGAGTTTTAGCTCGGATTTTAAAGCCTGACTGTAAACAGAAGCGAGATCGAATTGGAAGGAATTCCGTGCTGTCGAAGCAATACCGCACCGTCCGATCAACACAATCAGACACTGTCAGACACAATCAGACACCCCGGTCCCATAAAATCCCACACCGTTAGAACTTTTCCTTTCTGATGTACAATCTGCAGCTCTGATGAGAAACTCTAGCGTTCGAGGAGCTGCGTTTCTGTCTACGATCAACACCACTGCTGTCAAACGGGTTGTAAAAGAAAAAAACCTGTCGATTTTTTAATTATTATTATTATTATTATTATTATTATTATTATTATTATTATTATTTTTGTTTATTTATCGTAAGATTTTGTAAAAGAATAAATAAATAAATAAATTAAATGAAATATAAAATATGGAGTTTAAAGAAGAGAGAAAATGTTTCCTGATTCATGTCGAGTTTCCTCTCAAGCCATTAACTTAAGCCAATAAGAATTATGGTGCATTTTGTAAAAAATAAAAATAAAAAAATCGCTCTTCCGGTAAATAAACGAGGCCCTTATTGATCAAAGCTGCGCTGATTTCAAGACAAATCTTTATTGGGATTTTCCAAAAATGTCCGAAGATTTTTTATTTTTATTTTATTTATTTTTCTTTACTTTAAAATGAAAACATTTTTGTTTTCTTTCTTTAATAATTTCAGCTGTGTGGGAAAAATCCCTCATCTGAGTTTATAAAACATCTGTGTTTCATCTAAATCTAATCTAATCCAATATAAGTACAATCTAATCCAATCTAATTCTAATCTAAATCCAATCTAATTCCAGTCTAAATATAATCTGATTCTAATCGAATCCAATCTAATTCTAATTCCAATCTAATTCTAATCTAAATCCAACCTAATTCAAATCTAATCTTAATCCAATCTAATTCTAATCTAATTCCAATCTAAATATAATCTGATTCTAATCTAATCGAATCCAATCTAATTCTAATTCTAATCTAAATCCAATCTAATCCAAATCTAATCTAATTCTAATCTAACCCAATATAATCTAATTCTAATCCTAATAAAATCTAATTCTAGTTTAATTTTAATCTAATCATAATCTAATCTAGTTTATTAGACTCTAATCTATCATATTATAATAAACAGGACTAGATTAGACTGTACACTGTCTTCAGCACTTCTTGTTTCCTCTCTAATGTAACGTTTAAAGTCCAACACTTTTACACCAAGCTTCATGAATAAGGGCCGGCGGTTTATTTATTTATTTAATTTATTTATTTATTTTAAAAGAATTCTATTTGGGACCAAAACTTTTTACCCCCTATAAGATTTTTTTTTTTATCAGCGTCCAATGAGAAGGCCTGATTTTGTCACATGACC
Organism: Hemibagrus wyckioides; assembly: GCF_019097595.1. Lineage (NCBI taxonomy): Eukaryota > Metazoa > Chordata > Actinopteri > Siluriformes > Bagridae > Hemibagrus > Hemibagrus wyckioides. The sequence continues at coordinate 43,967,481 of NC_080715.1, forward strand.
AGCTAATGAATTGGACCTAATGTGTTGTTTTTTTTTCTATAAGGAACTTGGTGTGTGTGTGTGTGTGTGTGTGTGTGTGTGTGTGTACACGGAGTCGCTAATTAATAAGAAGAATAAGAAGAATGAATAGTATTTATTTATTTTTGTTGTATGTAAGTTTGTAAAATAAAATAGGAGATGAATTCGTATGGAGGCGAATATCGACGCTTTATCAGTTTTCGTTATTCTGATAAAATGTAAAAAAAAGATCACATTTATTAAATCTCTAAATGTTTTATTTAAGAGTGAGAGCACGAGAATTCCACACCGTCTGAGAACTATAGATTTATACAGGAGACATGTGCTGATAAATCACCATCACAATATTCAACACACACACACACACACACTCACTATCACACACTCATACATACACAATCACACAAATACTGTAACACACACTCACACACACTCACTATCACACACTCATACATACACAATCACACAAACACAGTAACACTCTCACACACACACACTCATACATACACAATCACACAAACACAGTAACACACACACACAATCACACAAACACAGTAACACTCTCACACACACACACTCATACATACACAATCACACTATCACACACAAACACTATCACACACACACTATCACACCCATTTTCAAACACACACAAACACTATCACACACTCATACATACACACTATCACACTCACTCACTATCACACAAACACACTAACACATGCACTATCACACACACACTGAAACTCTCTCACACACACACACACACACACACACACTGAAGTCATGATGATGTTCTCACAGCTTTACACCCATACTGTGATATTGTGATTGTGATTTCAAATGGAAGAGCTCATGGTGGTTTATCAGCACACGCCTAGCGCTGAGTTTCTCTCTCCTTCTTACTTCACCACAAACTTTTACTTTATACGAAATATCGATAAATGCTGAGGTGCACACACACACACACACACACACGCGCACACACACACACACACACACACGCACACCACTCACACACACACACCACTCACACAACACTGAAACCTTTCTCAATTTTATTTTCACTCTCTCAGACTCCTGGACACTGCAGTGCTGTTTATTTTAAACTTCTTTTGCTCATCAATACAATTGTGATTTTATCAGACAATCAGAATCCTAACGGTGCCTTAGGGCCGAACACACACCAGCTCCGTCACCAAGCTTCTCACTCACACACACACACACACACACACACACACAAACACACATTTCCAGCTATGGAAACCTGAGAATCCGTGGCTGATGTCGGCTTTAGTAACCACGAGCGCCTGATCAATCACACTGCTGTGACACACACACACACACACACACACACACACACACCATTCTGGTCACGACAGATGCAACTCGTTCGTTTTTCAGCGCTACACTAGACATGTGCCAATCTTCTATTTTTATATTGCAACACTTGCCTCACACTCGATCACAGTTTACGAAGCGTTCCAGTGACATCCCTCCGTTCCGGTTAGTGATTGAAGGGGTCACTTTATTAAACACGGCGACTTCTACTGACCATTCTCCACATGTTCGCTGGATCGGGGAGCCTCCTTCAGCTCCTTCTGTCTAGTGTCAGTGATGAGAATAAGTCAAGAGATCATGAGCACAGGAACAGCTACCATGAGAAAAAATCACCTGAACTGTACTTTAATGTAAAATTAAAAGCGACGGAATTTTTAATGCCCACGTTTTTCACACTGAAGATCCGAGGAAGCGTTTTTTCGGCACGTGACCTTTCACTCCCTGGCAGGAATGAAGCTTTTTGCTTGAAACTACGGCTGTATTTTTTACATTTTAATGCCCTTTCAAGTGCACTCTTTTAGAGACTTCAGTGTTGTATAAAACAAAAAAACCCATTTTTATTTTCTTCTTAAATCGTGTTCATTTGATGTTATGGATTGTTTTTTTAATATTATTATTATTATTATTATTATTATTATTATTATTATTATTATTATTATTATGTTTGTAGAGCAAATGATTATTATTGTTCTGATGGTCATTTCTATGTGGAGAAGATGTGCTTTTTATAGATTAAATGCTAATCATATCACAAATGCTGTTAAATCTTTTTTCTATTATACTCAATAAAGATGTAAAGTAAAAAAAAAAAAAAAAAAAAGAGAAAAAGAGAAAAATTTTGGGCTTCAAATCTTTTATGCTTTGTTTTGAAAAAATTGAACTGATAGAATTGAAATCGGGATTATACTTATAATAAACGACAATGACGATCCTGCTCATGATAACGAAGAATTTCTCTATTAATGTATAAATAATTCCAGATCTAACTAGAAAATGCTGCGCAGCAAAAATGAATAAATAAATGAATAAAATAATAATACATAAAATATATATTTATACGTTAGCTCACCTGTAGCATGGGCAGACTGGCTGTGAAGCAAATCTACTTCAATTTAACGTAGGTTTCCACTCATACGACACAATTTGGAAATTCTTTGAATGGTTCAAAATTTACTTATTTTTAAAAAACTTAACATGTGAAATAAATTTCAACAAATGATCCTGACATTTTCCAGCTAGAATTTAATAAAAAGTAAAATATGGTCAACAACAACAACAATAATAATAATAATAAGTTAAATATTATATTAATATCAATAATAATGTAAAATAATAATAAAAATCATAAAATGAAATATTTTAGATATTTCTAGACAGAACTCTTAGATACTTTAGAAATGAAAAAAAGTTTTTCAACTGAATCTATTTTGCGAATATTTCTTTCATCATAAATGTGAGGAATGAAAAATAATAAAAGAATAAGATGCAGATAAACAGGTGAATGTGTTAATAAATCAGATAATAAATGGTTCATTATAACAAACATTTTATTCAATCATTATGAAATCTCATCAGTAAAAAAAAAAAATGGAGATTTTTTCATGTCAGATTTTCTCTGCTTTTTTGATAATAATAATAATAATAACAATAATAATAATAATAAACAACATTTCTTTAAAACTTAGTTATTTATTTTAAATCACATACTGAGAGGTTTTACAAATGGTAGATCTTCAAGTAGAAAAGTTACAGAAAATAATCTTTTTTGTTTTTTTTTTTGGTTACAAAAACATTCACATTTAATCCAGTTATTTAAATCACTTTAAAGCACAAATACATTTAAAATAAGTGTCTCAGAGCCTGAGCTACGCAGAAATATGAGCGCATGATGATGAAGAGCTGCTTTTATTTCATCAGTAATGGCAAAATTCTCAGAGAAATCACCTTATAAATTTACAATAACACCTACTGTCCCTCCGGCTCTCGGCCAATCAGGACGCGCCATTTGGGAGAAACGTTAGTGCAAACTGGAGCTGGCGAGTTTGATTAAATGATCAGAAAAAATAAAAGTGATGAAATAACAGCAGCCCAGAAGGCACTCTGATGTTTATTCGGTTTGTAAGACTTTTATTTAGTTGATCAGAATTTAGAATATTAAAAATATTCCAGTTAGAAATGATAAAGTTTAATACCAGTCACTTTTTGCATACGCGTCCTCATAAAATCATGTAAATAAAATGTACTTTTTCATTAAATTATTTATTTAAAAGCTTCATATTTGGGCTCATGAAGTCTGATGATAAAGATAATTAGTTAATTTGTCGTTAAAACTCAAAGCTTTAATTACTATCTGATTTCTGAAGTAAGAAAATTTGTGTTAAAGTGTTATGACCATAATATTGCCTAAAGCTTCAAAGTAAAGCTTTTTAAAGTAACATGAGCGTTTAGGAACATAAGTATTTCAGGCTACGTCTACGCTAATCCGGATAGATTTGAAAAATGCGTCTCAAAATTCTCTGTGTTCACGTCATCACTTTCAATCGTTTCCCAAAAGTCGGTCATCCACACTAAAACGTCTGAAAATGCTCACGTCAATGTACTGTGCATGAGAAAAATGTAAGAGCGCTGGACAGCGTTTTCTAAAAGATACGTTTTTGTTGACTAAAAAACGCCGTCTCAGTGTAGACGGAAGGCCAAAACGGACAATAAGCAACACTGAGGACATGTCCACACTTTTACGTTTTAGTTTTGGCCACGCTCAGACGCCTTTTTTAAGTCAACGAAACTGTGTCTTTTTGAAAACGCTCTCTAAAGTGGATAAATTTGAAAACACCGTATTCGCGCCGCGAAACAGAGGCTTTCGAAAACGTTGACGCATTTTTAGTCAGTCTACATTCCTGCTAGCTTTATACTCCTGTGATACTCACAGCAACAGCTCCACCAGAGGGACAGCTCATGTTGGACGTTTGGGGGACAAAGTTAGGGAGGACAGATTAAGATGGTTTGGACATGTCCAGAGGAGTGAGTATATTGGTAGGAGAATGTTGGACATGGAGCTGCCAGGCAGGAGGAAAAGAGGAAGGCCAAAGAGGAGGGATATGGATGGAATAAATGAGGATATGAAGCTAGTGGGTGTAAGTGTTGAGGATGCAGAAGATGGAGAGAGTAGGTGGAGAGAGATGATTCGCTGTGGAGACCCCTGAAGGGAAAAGCCCAAAGAAGAAGAAGAAGAAGAAGAAAGTTGCTTTTCCTTGACATATTGCTGTGACGTTTCAAAGAGTCGGAAAGTAAACAAACAGCAGGCGGAAATGATGCTCACGTGCAGTACAGGGATGTAAGCATTTTCATCAAGACGTTTCAGTGTGGATGAGCTTTTGGGAAACGACTGAAAACGAAAGACGAAAACACCATTTTCAAATTTATCCAGATTAGTGCAGACGTAGCCTAACGTCTCAGCATGAAATGACGCAGATCCCGGCAGAACCTCAGACGGTGTTCTGTCCTGATGTACAGAGGATACGCTGTGCCACACCTCTGGGTTTTTGTGATATTAATAAGATAGACTAAGTGTTTAATATGTTAAAGTGTTCAGTAAAAAACACTCTGACACCGTGTTCAGCAGCTGATCTCTAAATAAAGCTCTCTAGTGAAAACGAACAGCTTGGTTATCTTGTTCAGAAACG
>NC_080715.1:44642522-44675022 GCF_019097595.1 Hemibagrus wyckioides
TCGCGACAGGGCATCTGCTTTCCCATTCTTAGACCCGGGGCGGTAGGAGACTGAAAACTTGAATCGTGTAAAGAATAGCGCCCACCTAGCTTGCCGTGGGTTGAGACGCTTGGCTTCCCGAAGATAGGCCAGATATCTGTGATCGGTAAGGACCAGGAACGGGTGGCGGGCCCCTTCGAGCCAGTGCCTCCATTCTTCCAGGGCAGCCTTTATCGATAGTAGTTCCCGGTTCCCTACGTCATAGTTCATTTCGGCCGGTGTGAGCTTTCGGGAGAAAAAGGCACAAGGATGCAGTTTGCCGGACTCTGGTTGGCGTTGAGAAAGCACAGCCCCTATCCCACAGCTCGAAGCGTCCACCTCCACTACGAACGGCAGCTCAGGGTTAGGATGACGGAGTATCGGAGCGGAAGAAAAACTTTTCTTAAGTTTCTGCAAAGCAGCTCTGGCATGATCAGTCCACTTTAATTTCTTGGGCTTGTCTTTCAGCAGTGAAGTCATTGGGCTAGCAATGGTACTGTAGTTCCTGATGAATCTCCTGTAAAAGTTCACAAATCCAAGGAAGCGTTGCAAACACTTGATGGAGGTAGGTTCGGGCCAGGATGTAATGGCGGACACTTTCGATTGATCCATTTCTACTCCTTCATGCAAGATTACATATCCTAGAAATGTTACTGTGGAATGGTGAAACTCACATTTCTCCAGTTTCACATAGAGATTGTGGTTGGTGAGGCGTTGGAGGACAGCACGAACATGAGAAACGTGTTGATCTAGGCTGGCAGAATATATGAGGATGTCATCTATGTAAGCAATGACGAATTTGTTTAGCATATCCCTGAACACTTCATTGATAAGTGACTGGAAGACGGCGGGGGCGTTCGTGAGTCCATATGGCATGACCAGATACTCGTAATGTCCATGTGTTGTGTGAAACGCTGTCTTCCATTCGTCGCCCTCCTTCATCCGGATGAGATTGTAGGCGCTGCGCAGGTCAAGCTTGGTGAAGATTTTGGCTCCTTGTAACTGTTCGAGGGCTGCGGGAACCAGGGGAAGAGGGTAAGGATACGGGACTGTGATTGCGTTCAGGCCTCGGAAGTCAATGCAGGGTCGAAGGCCGCCGTCCTTCTTTTCTACGAAGAACCCTGCTGCCGCTGGTGAGGTAGACGGGCGGATGTATCCAGCTGCAAGGGCTTCCTCAATATATTCCTCCATAGCAAGCTTTTCAGAAAGTGACAGGAGGTAAATACGATTCTTAGGTGGCGTGGTGTTCGGAAGAAGGTCAATGGCACAGTCCCAGGGTTGATGTGTGGGTAATCTGGCGGCCTTTTCTTTACTGAAGACCTCTTGGAAATCTTGGTATTCTTTAGGGAGTGTGACTTGGAGCAATGATTCGTGGCTTTCGATAGACATGGAAAGGCATGGACGGGTTATCGGGTTGCAAAAACAGTTCTCTAGGCAGAAGGTAGACCACCTTTTTAATTCCCCCTCCTTCCATGAAATGTCCGGGTCATGAAGTTGAAGCCAGGGAAGGCCTAGGATGACAGGGTTTGATGGTGAGGAAATAACGAAAAATCTCAGTCTTTCTCTGTGAAATAATCCGATCTGAACCTCCATGAGAGGTGTGTGGTGAGTAAGAAGGCCCTCCCCAATGGGCTGATCATTTATGGCAGTGACTTTTAACGGCGGAGTGCATGGGATAGTTGATAGACAGCAACCTGGTCCGTGAGCTCGGCCTATCAGGTTCACTGCTGATGTGGAGTCAACCAGCGCTGTGACGAAAAAACGAGAGTCATTGTGAAGGACGAAGGCAGGAAGAGAAACCTTAGAAACCAGCTTCACGACTTCTCTCTGGGATGTGGCAGGCTTCTCTGGGCATTGGAAGACTCTGTGACCTGGTTGTCCACAGTAGAAGCACAGCTGCATCTGCACACGGCGTTCATGCTCAACCTCAGAAACACGAGACCTCCCCAGTTGCATAGGCTCGGTGACTTCCTCCTTCTGGCTGTGGTATTCCATAGTGCCACGTGGTGAGGAACGAGGTGTGGGGGTGCGAGTACGATGCTGGCGCCGCAGGTTGTCAAGGCGAATAGCAGTGGATATGTACTGGGAGAGAGTAACATCGGTGTCTCTGCACGCCATTTCCGCCTTCAGCTCTCTAGTAAGTCCTTCCCGAAACACCGCTATTAATGCCGCCTCATTCCAGCCTGACTGAGCAGCGAGCGTGCGGAACTTAATAGCAAAATCAGCAGCTGTATCAGTTCCTTGGCGTAATTCCAGTAATAGGACAGAAATGTCTTTACCTCCTGCCGGATACTCAAACACTTCCCTGATCAGATTCACGAAGTAATCAGCTGAGGTCTTGACCTGAGGATCCGAATCCCACACAGCCGAAGCCCAATCCAGCACCTTGCCCGTCAGCAGAGATAAAAGGAATGCGCATCTGATGCTATCGCTGCAGTATACCTCCGGCTGTTGAGCGAAAAAGTTGTCACACTGGTGCAGGAAACCTCGGCATCGATCCGCGGCACCATCAAACTTTTCTGGCAGAGCGAAGCGTGGAAATTCACTGCGCGGAGGCGGAACTGGAGCTGCGGCGGGAGATTGTCGTTGTCGTAGCAGCGCGTTGGTGGCTTTTAACGCCTCCACCTGGTCCTGGTAGAACCGGATCATACAATATATTGCCAAAAGTATTCGCTCACCCATCCAAATAATCAGAATCAGGTGTTCCAATCACTTCCATGGCCACAGGTGTATAAAATCAAGCACCTAGGCATGCAGACTGTTTTTACAAACATTTGTGAAAGAATGGGTCGCTCTCAGGAGCTCAGTGAATTCCAGCGTGGAACTGTGATAGGATGCCACCTGTGCAACAAATCCAGTCGTGAAATTTCCTCGCTCCTAAATATTCCACAGTCAACTGTCAGCTGTATTATAAGAACGTGGAAGTGTTTGGGAAAGACAGCAACTCAGCCACGAAGTGGTAGGCCACGTAAACTGACGGAGCGGGGTCAGCGGATGCTGAGGCGCATAGTGCGAAGAGGTCGCCAACTTTCTGCAGAGTCAATCGCTACAGACCTCCAAACTTCATGTGGCCTTCAGATGAGCTCAAGAACAGTGCGCAGAGAGCTTCATGGAATGGGTTTCCATGGCCGAGCAGCTGCATCCAAGCCATACGTCACCAAGTGCAATGCAAAGCGTCGGATGCAGTGGTGTAAAGCACGCCGCCACTGGACTCTAGAGCAGTGGAGACGCGTTCTCTGGAGTGACGAATCGCGCTTCTCCATCTGGCAATCCGATGGACGAGTCTGGGTTTGGCAGTTGCCAGGAGAACGGTACTTGTCTGACTGCATTGTGCCAAGTGTAAAGTTTGGTGGAGGGGGGTTATGGTGTGGGGTTGTTTTTCAGGAGCTGGTCTTGGCCCCTTAGTTCCAGTGAAAGCATACCAAGACATTTTGGACAATTCCATGCTTTGCTTCCACTTTGTGGGAACAGTTTGGAGCTGGCCCCTTCCTCTTCCAAAATGACTGTGCACCAGTGCACAAAGCAAGGTCCATAAAGACATGGATGACAGAGTCTGGTGTGGAGGAACTTGACTGGCCTGCACAGAGTCCTGACCTCAACCCGATAGAACACCTTTGGGATGAATTAGAGCGGAGACTGAGAGCCAGGCCTTCTCCTCCAACATCAGTGTGTGACCTCACAAATGCACTTCTGGAAGAATGGTCAAAAATTCCATAATTGCCATAATGCCATAAACACACTCCTAAACCTTGTGGACAGCCTTCCCAGAAGAGTTGAAGCTGTTATAGCTGCAAAGGGTGGACCGACGTCATATTGAACCCTATGGATTAGGAATGGGATGTCACTAAAGTTCATATGCGAGTCAAGGCAGGTGAGCGAATACTTTTGGCAATATAGTGTATGTCCTTGGCGAACTAAGGTTGCACGAGGATCCGCTGGATTCTCTGAAGGCGAAGTATTCTGTAAGGACGCGCTCGAGGCAGGCATAGTAGAATCCATATGCAGATCTTTATTCACAAAAACGGCAGGCAAGAATCGGAATCGATATGGCAAAGCGAAAGGGTCAAAAACCGGAAAATCAAGAACTAGCGAACAGAAACCAAAACCGCAAAACCGAGACTCGTAGAAAACAGAAACAGGCAAAGATCATACACGTAGCAGGCAATCAGGAACAATAAACAAGGCTTGGTACGTAATCCACTAGAGAGAACAATACTTCGCAGTGAACAATAGGCAGCGTGCTGCTTAAATACCCGAGTAAGACAGGAAGTGAGTTTGCAAATGTCAGTATTCGGGTGATGGCTCCCTCTGGTGCTCTGGTTCTGCAAGCATCGTTACAGACTGCTGCTGAATTTGCAAATTGGGTCGAACTTGGACCAAGCGCCTTGATTTGTTCCTTTTCTTCATCTGAACGCCTTGTGAAAGGGTATTTTTTGAATCATTACCTGTCCGTTAACTGACCATCTCCTGAGTGGTAATGAGACTTATTGAGAATGTTCCAATCAAATGAGGCCAAATATATAAAAACAATATTGATTTGCTAACAACAAAAGTGGGAGGGTCCGGGAGCCCCAAGGAAAATTTGAAACAAGCCAATCAGAACTCAAGTCACATGCTTTTCAAAAGTTCACGTAACCACATACACACTCGTTTGTCATGCACACACATACATACACACATACTCACACACAAATGAGCCAAATACAGTTTTGATTTTTTTTATTTTAAATAAATAATAATATGACTAACAGCGGAATAGAACAACTACATGATTTTATTTCATTATGTAAATATATAATTATTGTTAACGTATTAAAGTAGCATTATTCTTTGACTAAATTTAATGGGGCAGTGCCCCAGCGACCTCTATTGACTTTCCGCCACCGAAAGACAATCAGTAGCATTCATGCTGTTGAGTTTTGCACGCTGTTGTTAAGCTCATTCAGCGTTCGCGTGTCTGTGTTTCCAGCCAGGCAATTGCACCTCATGGTTCGAGTCCCGTGTCTTTCAAGATAGTGTGCTGGATTTGATCATTGTTTCATGGCTTTCTGTCATCCTCTCAGCTGAGTCTAATACCTCGCTTTAGCTCTGGGAGCTTGCCTTATGATTTCGCTCGACCTAGATGAAGATGTAGTGCTGTCTGCATTGGACTCTGAAGAGCTTCATGTGGGCAACAACGAGCAAGCAGCAACCACCACATTCTATGGTGTTTAAAAAGTGCTTAGGGGCAGGTCCCCCAGGTGAGAGAAGACCTGGGGTTGGTCATCTCCACTTGGTGGGCCAGAAAGGAAAACCTAATGTTTGATAGCTAGGGTTTTCAGGGATGCCCCTTTGGGGCTATTCCATTGTTGCCTACCCTACCATCTCTAGTGTTTCAGGGTTCGGCCATGACTACCCATGCTCCTGCTGCTTGTGTCACCATCTACTGGGTTAGCACCTGTCAGCTTGCTGTTTCAGGGCATTAGGCGAGGTAACAACAGCGAGAGATTAACACCTCTCTCAGACCACCTGGCAGCGTGGAAGCTTCTGTCAGGTGTTTCACAATGGGTTTCATGGGAAAAGTCTACAGAATCCCGTTTGCCTCCTGTCCTTCTTCTTTCAGGGTGTGCTGCCTACTGTTGTTGGTACAGACCAAAAATCATTCCTCCAGGAGGAACTTCTCTCGCATCTGAGAAAAGGACCATAGAGCACATTCCTCTCCTATGTCAAGCCTCTGGCTGCTATGGTGGCTGCTCCCAAGCTAAGAACTGTGTGCTCTGAATTGTATGCTAAGACCTACAAGTTTGAGATGTTAACACTTAAGGCCGACTGGTTTGCAACGATAATCCTGAAGGGTGCCTATCTTCACATCTTCACATCTTGCCAGAGCACAGGAGACTCCCCTGGTTTCTTTTGGGGTGAACCATACCAGTGATGGGTTCTCCATTTAGGCCTAGTCTTATTGCTTACCCTCACAAAGTGCACAGAGTCTACTCTGGCATCACTGCACCCAGGGCATCCGTTTACTTAATTATGCAGATGTCTGGCTTATCTTGGCTCACTCGAGGGAAGGGGCAGCCAGTCATTGATATGCTGTGCTTGCCATCATAAGGTCACTAGGCCTCAACCTAGCAAAGTGTGTGCTTTCTCTCTCGCTGAGAACTACCTTCTTGGGAATAGTTTGGGATTTAGTCACAATGCGGGCATGTCTGTCTCCTGTTCTGGGGGATTGAATTTATGATTCATTAAGTTTCCCCTTCTTATGTGGACTGACCCTGGTTTCTTACCTTGGGTCTCACTCTTAGGGCGTGTCATCACATGAATCTTATGACAGATGCCCCCTCTCAGATTGAGGAACCATCCTAGATTGTTGGCCCACCCATGGCATTTAGGAGGGCTCCTGTCTATCATGGCACACAGGTGGTCCCCTTCATCATTCATTAGGGCAGCATGTTTGTGCCCTCTGTTCAGATTGGTGTACCAGATCTGGCCCTAGGTAGAGACCAGATTTCTCTCGCTGAGTGCGATTTACAGTCCAGAGAACATAATCGGGATGCAGGCTTTCTGCTGAAGCAGGGGATAAGGCCCGGGGAATGGAATCTATACTTGTAGGCGGTGGAATGCATATGGTAATTTTATTGGCCTTGTTCACTTCTCAACCCAATGTGAGTCTGAGTCTCCCATACTGCTACTACTATAAGCCTGTCATCCGGCCTTTCAACAGGACTACTGCCCTCTGACCCATGAGTCAGCAGAGCATGAGAAACTGCACCTGCTGTGCCCAGTTTGGGTTCTCATTGATCTAGCACATGGTGCAAGTCCTCTCCTTCTTTGCCTGCTTTGGCGGCTGCAAGAAAAGTAATCCAGTCTCTAAACAGTATCTTGTGCTTGGTAGTGGTAGCTATCTCCTAGGCCTATGAGGAGCACTCTTTGGCTTCGCCTCCAGAAATTACGGCTTACTCCACTAGCTGTATCGCCTTGTCTAGCACTGGCTAGAGGCATTCCCCTCCAGGATATTTCTGCTGCATTGGGTTGGTCCTCTCTGTCCACTTTCATCAGGTTCTATAACCTTGACCTGGACCCAAATCCTGGTCCTGGGTATTACAGGGCTAATGGTGCACTGCTTCCAGCTTGTTTGTGCCCTTTCACGACCTCCTGGACAGACATCTCCCATCCCCGATGTTGCGGCATTGATATTAGCTTTTCCACTGAAACCATGATGCAGTTTCGAGTTCCCTTGAAACGGAACTACACCAGGTCACGTATGTTACCCGATTCCCTGAGAAGGGAATGATATTCTACATCACTAGAACCAGGTTGCATATGTAACCTGGTTTAGTTTTACTCCAAGTTAGTGGAGTTGCCATTGGTTTCAGCACCTGTACTCCTACATGAACTGGTCTGTAACAGGATTTTTTAATAGTAGTTTGGATCCTGGCTTACTTGTACTACAGAGAGGGTACATTTTTCAATTATTATAAAGAAGTCTCTCTAGCTAAGGATGCTAAATGATTTAAATGTATAATACAGTATAATTTAAGGTTCATACAGCTAACATCTTAGGCCACCCAGGGATCCAGAGAACCACATCTCTCCTAAAAAACACTTTCTGTTGGCCGTCCCTAGCCTGTGATATGGAGGCCTATATCAAAGCCTGCCAGACTTGTGCTCAATCCAAGTCAAGTCACCAGCTCCCTGTGGGACTGCTGGAACCATACAAATCTCAGTAGACCTTATCCACCACCTTTCGAGTTTCAATGTATGCACCACCATCCTGGTAGCTATTCCCTCCTCAACTCCAGATGCTAGAAGAGTCTACTTCAGTACCTTGTGGACTGTGAGGGATATGGAAAATTACTGCTTTAATTTGTGAATTCTACCAATCCCGCCCAGACAAACCTACACCTAGACCTCCTGGCCGACCTCGCCAGAGACCACCAGGAGGTGTTCTTAGAGGTGGGGGGCTAGATCCTAGACCATTTGCCTCAGGGACTTCTTTATATTATGATTACAGATTCTGATGTTATGGGGTGAAAAAGTGGCTTAATACCTATAACAGGCAAAGATGCTGTACACCTGTAAAATTGTACATTGGAATTTTAATCAGTGTGTTATACAGAAGAGGATTTTTTCATTTATTACATCTGGTTTGCTCAGTAAGATTTACATTTGGGCTTAGCAGATTATCCTCAGCTCTCACATAATCTTAATGAATCATAAATTCAACTGAAAAATGCAATATGTAACATTTTATTTGGTAATCATAATTTAAAGTCCAGATTTGTGTGTTTGTGTACAGTTTGAAGGGTGAAGGTATAACTCAAGAATGGAGAAAATGGTGTCAGCTGATAATAATATATTACAAACCAGTCATTTTTAAACAGTTTTATTTCACCTGTGAAGATGCCAGACACATGGAGCCAAGAACCAGTTTTAATTTCAAACAGTCAATTAAAATAATTTAGTGTATGAAGAATCAGTCAGAAATATTTCACCTGACAGAATGACTCGAAAAGCTTGTCTGAACCAGCTGTAGAAAAATGCATACACTATCGGATTACATGTTGAGTTGAAATATGCCACCCAGATTGCTACATCAAACACAACTGGAGGAAGTGAATATCCTGTAAATGGATCGATAGAGTAACAGGTAAAGAACGGCACCCAGGATGTCAGAAAAACTCCCACAATTATGGCTAACGTTTTCGTGGCCTTCCGTTCCGACTTGCTCATACCACCTTTTTCCTCGACTGTCTTCATCTGTGCATTTGTGGATTGAATTGCACGAGCTTGTCTTTGTGCTGTGAGGAGGATTTTTGCATATACACAAAGCATGATTACAGCAGGGATGTAAAAGCAGAACATAGAAAACACTACAGCTCCCACTTTGGCTTGAAAAACCATGCAGGCGCCATAACAAACAAAGTTATTGTAATAAAACTCTTCATTTCCAAGAATATTGAGCTCCAGAAATATCATCCCAAACCCAACAGATACAGAAATGCTCCAACACACAACAATCATGAATCTAATGGTAGTAGGAGTAATTGTACTGTAATACAGAAGTGGATGACATACAGCATAATATCGATCTGAGGAAATAATACACAGGTTTAAAATGGATGCAGTGCACACAGTGACGTCCAAACTGCTGTGTATTTTACAAAAGGTACTTCCTAAGTACCAGCAAGTTTCCACTGAGCGTATCATGCTGGGAGGCATCACTATTCCTCCTACAAGCAGATCAGCAACAGCCAGAGAGAGAATGAGGTAATTAGTTGATGTGTGCAGCTGCCTGAAATGTACCACAGTTATAATCACAAGCAGGTTTCCGATCACAGTGATGAGAGAAGACGTGCTAAAGAGGATGTAGAGCAAAACCCGAACTTCCAGAGAATAATCAATCTTCACACACGAGGTATTGAGGGAACTGAAACAAAGTGAAGGCTCCTCCAGAATCTCCAAATCGATGATATCGTCCATCTACTGCTCTCACAACAACTTGCAGATCTGCAGTTAATTAATATAAAATAGTTTATGGCATTACCAGCTCATTTTTAAGTTATATTATATCTATGATACACAATAAACATATGACCTTGACTAATATTCTTTATATAAGAATTCTTATGAAGAATTTCTGATGACTGTATTAAAAATAATTTATCATACCTTGATCTGTACCATGTCAAGGAAAGATAACCAGAGAAAAGAACATGTAAATTTATAGTCTGCTTTAGCCAATAGCAGTCCATCAGGTTAATCCCTGATGGGAGAAAACCAAACAGTCAAATATCCAGAGAATAGCTTATGGTTTAATGAGGTTTACTCCATTAAAAAAACATGCAAATTGAATGGATACTGATTACGATCTAGGCCATAATGTTATATTTTATCCAAATGGGTTTGTGAAAGCATTATATCTAATCTTCAACTCAGTGATCATTATAGACAAAGCAATGATGAACTGAGCTCCAAAAGGGACTTTCTGTGCTTATAGACCCTCCTAATGGCAGATATTTTTGCACAGATTGTGGTGTAACGTAGTGAGCAGAAGACAGACAGAAATGCAGAACCTCAGAATTTGCTTTATTAGGGCAAATCCAGAAATCAGTGTTAGTGCTCAGAGTGGTGGTCAAAACACAGGCAGACTCCAGAATATTTACAAATCTCAAAGAACTTACAGGCAAATGTCTAGGAAACAAGGAATCAGTGAAACACTGAAACCCAGGCTTGAACATAATGGGAAAAATACACAGTAATATGTCCCAATGAGATAAAGAAACAAATCAGGGTAAAACATGGAAATAAGTGAATACAATCACAATCAACACAATGAGAAGGACAAGAGAGTCATTAGCCCCTGGGTAAAATATCCATGAGCACTAGATACTGCCATTAGCTAGAAAGAAGTAAACCCTATTAAAATAAACCTCAACTTCTTTATCCTGAAAGACCTAGGATCATTCAGGTTATGAAACTACAGTTCATTCATTCAGAAGAAAAGTTTTAAAAGGAAGTTTTGAACCTGTTATATGGCTGATCACCAGGCTGTATTCAACTCTTTACTAAGCACTTGGGCAAGTACTACTACTAAACCTACTCTGGCAGGAAATGGAGGAAAAAAAACCTTGCCAAAGCCTCTGTCAATACCTGTACTCTCACACTAATATCTCTGTAACAGACGTTTAGTTTAATGTAAGTCTTGGTGTTTGGTCTATTTGTAATAGAGTGAGAATACATTTTTCAATACTTATTACAAAATGTTTCTACAAGTCTCTATGATCAAGAGTGTGTGTTTAAAATAATCTGCAGAACACATCAGTGATGTCCACTTCTGTTTACTAAATAATGTTTGTGGCCTGACATAAACAGTGATATTTATGAATGCAGTATGTTAGTGCCTACAGAGGACAGTTCCCATGGAAATGTCTCACTCAGGTTACCTGCAGGACTAGTACACTCCCTGCCACATGATCTATGGCCCCAGACTCCATTATATCAAGCTACCAGGGAAGAAATATTAATCCCAATAATTGCTATCAGTCCTAAGCTTTGAAACACACACACTACAGGGTTCACATCTGGAGATTGGGCAGTGGGCTCTTATTTTTTTCCAGAGCTGTATCTGAGCAATGATCAGTATAAACAACATTGATGGAAATGCAGCTCCAAACACATCCTGGCATTTACATACACAAGAGAGTATAAAAGTAGAAGGAGGGAATGGGACAACTAAAACAAATGATGATAGAATTTGAACCAAGCTGTGTACAATTTTAGATTTCAAAACAATCGAGTGTGTGAGGAATTAGCCTGAAATATTCCCCCAGACAGAATGACTCGAAAAGCTTGTCTGAACCAGCTGTAGAAAAATGCATACACTATCGGATTACATGTTGAATTGAAATATCCAACCCAAAGGAAGACATCAAACACAACTGGAGGAACCGAATATCCTGTAAATGGATCTATACAGTTACAGATAAAGAACGGCACCCAGGATGTCAGAAAAACTCCCACAATTATGGCTAACGTTTTCGTGGCCTTCCGTTCCGACTTGCTCATACCAGCTTTTTCCTCGACTGTCTTCATCTGTGCATTTGTGGATTGAATTGCACGAGCTTGTCTTTGTGCTGTGAGGAGGATTTTCATGTACACACAAAGCATGATTACAGCAGGGATGTAAAAGCAGAGCATAGAAAACACCACAGCTCCCACTTTGGCTTGAAAAACCATGCAGGTGCCTTCACAAACAAAGTTATTGTAATAAAATTCTTCATTTCCAAGAATATTGAGCTCCAGAAATATCATCCCAAACCCAACAGATACAGAAATGCTCCAACACACAACAATCATGAATCTAATGGTAGTAGGAGTCATTTTACTGTAATACAGAAGTGGATGACATACAGCATAATATCGATCTAAAGAAATAATACACAGGTTTAAAATGGATGCAGTGCACACAGTGACGTCCAAACTGCTGTGTATTTTACAAAAGGTACTTCCTAAGTACCAGCAAGTTTCCACTGAGCGTATCATGCTGGGAGGCATCACTATTCCTCCTACAAGCAGATCAGCAACAGCCAGAGAGAGAATGAGGTAATTAGTTGATGTGCGCAGCTGCCTGAAATGTACCACAGTTATAATCACAAGCAGGTTTCCGATCACAGTGATGAGAGAAGACGTGCTAAAGAGGATGTAGAGCAAAACCCGAACTTCCAGAGAATAATCAATCTTCACACACGAGGTATTGAGGGAACTGAAACAAAGTGAAGGCTCCTCCAGAATCTCCAAATCGATGATATTGTCCATCTACAGTGCTCACAACCCCGTCCAGATCTGGGAATGTAAAGTTCAGACTATAGCATTACCACATCATTAGCACAATGTCATGAAGTTAAAATATCATCAGAAATACACAATTATCTAATGACTTTGACATGTGTAGATGACATACATAGAAACTTGGAGTGATTATAGAGTTTATAGAGTGTTTATGATTATAGATTGATCAAAATTCATGAAGTTCTTAAGATTTGTATTCATAATAATTCATCATACCTTCCTCTGGACCATGAAGTTGAAGTTAGCCCAAGATAAGAAGATCTAAATTTATAGTCTGTCTTGGCCAATAGCAATCCATAAAGTAATTCCTGGTGGAGCCTGATGGGGAAATAAACAACCGCCCCAAAGCCAGGAAACCATAATGCGGTATAACAGCGCTAAAGAAAAGGCTTGGAACTAATGTGATAAATGTGCAATTAAACTTTGATGCTTTTTGTGATTGTCGTTGCACTTAACGTTATCATGCCTGTGTGTTTAGTAGAAGAGAACCATGACAGATTACCTGCTGCCTGATGGCTTTACAGGAAATTCCTTACTAGTATGAAAACAAGTTAATATCCCTACCCAAATTCACACACTGCTTGCTCTCAGTCATTTCCACAAGTTTCCGTCCAACCTGCAGGTGAAATATGATGTAGACTGTAGACCTTTTGGCTGCAGTGAGCACATTCTTTAACCAGGCAGGGCTTGGTCAACACAACATATGGATGAGGGTCTCAATGATGTCAGGCCTTCATTAGGTTTCATATGCAACATTTTCAGATTAGTGTTCTCTTGGCAACAGGGCAAAAGAGGGCATGTTGCCCAGTGGAAAGGGGAAGTAACAGGGCATTAGGCTCATTAATAGCACAATGCCACAGTCTCTGATGGCCAGTAATCTAAAGAGCAAATCAGCCGTGCCTTCTGGGTTAAAGGGATAACATTCTCTTCTGTCAATCAGAGCAAGGCTGATGAACTGTGGGCATCTGTCAGCTGATGTATGCAGGGCAGAGGAGGGAGAAATTTGGAGGAGATTCACTTATTTTAACGAAGAATTTTTGAAATTCATGATGTAGAAAAAAAGTATTCATTCTTCTTACTTTTTTCACAAAAAATCTAAATAGCTCAGTGATTCCCTCCTCTTCTACTGATTTATTTAGGGAAAATTTATCTCATCTAAAAAATCTCTCACATAAAGGGGGTAAATATTTTGCACAATAGATTCTATTCACTGACTGTATTCTTTGAGATGAAGTTTAAGATGAAGATTGTTTCTAGTTTTTTCCCCCAAGTAGTGGAAGTGGGGGGAGGTGTAATATTTCTAAATTAAAAAACATGGTCATATACTCTCATGAAATGTTTTTATTTCTATTTTCTTAATAAACAGTATGTTTCACCCATGAGGCATGTCACTGAGGTGTTTGGTGGAGGACCATTATTTTATTTTACTAATAAAACCTATTCAGTTCACATAAACTTAGGTACTACTGTGGTACAGTTGATGGCGTCTTGGAGAATAGAAATTACTGTGTATTTATTTCAGAGAAATGATTCAGAATACCTTTCATGCTATGATAAACAGGATATATGTTACATAAGACTGTGTGAAGAATATCAGCTTTGTTTCTGTACAGTAGGCAGCATTTTACGGCAAAATAAAAAACATATTTGGGCCCAACATTATGATTGTTGTTATGGTTGTAGTAAATTTTCTAAAAATGTAGTGTATTTCTTTTACATGTACAATTAACAGCTAATTTCAAAATTTTGCACTCAATTTTATGTAGATTGAGAAAATGAAAAGTAGATTATTATTGTAACTGTTACGCATTTTTTGGGAAGCAATTTACAATTAAATTTCAATTCTAACAATTATCAACTCATTTTTTTTCTTGGTAGAGACATAAATCTTATGCACTTGGGTAGTTGTACAAAATGTAAAATCTACAAAAATTATGATGTGCAAAAAAAAATGCATTTAAAAATAATGAGTTACATCATACATCAGGAAAGCTTTGGGGGTTTTTTCTGTTTGTTCTGTGAACATATAGTTCTATAATTAAATAATATTTAACATATACAGTAAATTATGCCAGAACAAACTGGAGCACATTTTTGAAATATTTAACATCAGGATATCATTTCAATTTTTTAGTCAGTGTGAAAAAAGATTCATTCTTGAAGAGCCCGACTGAAATATTTTCCCAGACAACACGCTCCGCAGTGCTTTCCTAAACCACTTGTAGAAGAAAGCGTACACGATCGGGTTACAGGTTGAATTTAGATATCCGATCCACACCAGCATATCGAACAATACAGGAGGAATCAAATAACCGATGAAAGGATCGATGACATTGCAGATAAAAAACGGCATCCAGAGAGAAAGAAACACGCCCATAATCACCGCCAGAGTTTTTGTTGCCTTCTTCTCTTCTTTGCTTATCATCATTTGCGCTTTATTTTTCGAGTCCTGAATGGACTTGGCTTGTTTTTGTGCAACCTGGAATATTTTCGTGTAAACACTAAGCATGATGATTCCTGGGAAATAAAAGGAGAGCAAAGAGGAAGCGGTGCTGGAGGCGACACTTTGGAACAAAACACAACCACCTTCACAGGCAATGTTTTCATTATAAAAATCTTCAATGCCCAGGACGTTGAGACCAAGAAATATTATTCCGAATCCAACTGCGACCGAAACACTCCAGCAAATGGAAATCATAACCAATGTGACAAAAGGTGTAATTATGGTCTGATACAACAAGGGATGACACACAGCATAATATCGATCGACAGATATAAAACACAGGTTTAAAATGGACGCGGTGCACAACGTGATATCAACACTGCTGTGAATTTTACAGAATAAAGACCCCAAATACCAGCAGGTTTCTACGGATCGAATCATGCTGGGAGGCATTACAAATCCTCCTAACAACAAATCCGTTACAGCCAGAGACAAGACGAGATAATTAGTGGGCATGTGGAGCTGTTTAAAATGAATGATGCTGAGGATGACAAAAAAGTTTCCGAATACTGTCAAAATCACCACCAAGCCGAAAAACACATAGAGCGGCACTCTGAGGACCAGTGGGTACGAGGATTTTGGACAGGAACCGTTCAAAAATTCATAGCAAAGAGGAATGACTTCCAGGGTCAGAGTTTGACTCGAGTTCATTTCGAAATCCATCTGCTGAGAGGTTTTGCTTCCTGTAAATAAATAAATAACAAAATAGGAAAGTAAAGTTCAAGTTTAAAGCGGTTTCCCTATAACATCGTTCAGAACACAGTAATTATATTTTCACTCACCATAAATCCTCCCTCAGGTGGACTGACCAGTTACTATGTCCTGTTTATAATCCTACTTATGCTCCCCTCTTTGTACCAAGCCTAACTCATGTTTTATTCCCAGTGGTCAGTGAAAACCCAGACCAGGCCGATATTCCCATTCTAATTGGCTGTAAAGGCTAATAATGTCTCCATGGATTTAAAAAAAAAAAAACAAACAGAGGTGTAAAGGGAGGAAATTAGGCCACTATAGGGAACTGGACAGTGTTGATGTCTCAGGAGGCACATATTTGCTGTTTGGAAGCGTATTTTGTTGCTCTATTATATTCAGAGCTTC
The DNA here is from genome assembly GCF_019097595.1 of Hemibagrus wyckioides. Lineage (NCBI taxonomy): Eukaryota > Metazoa > Chordata > Actinopteri > Siluriformes > Bagridae > Hemibagrus > Hemibagrus wyckioides. Next base: position 44,658,472 of record NC_080715.1, read on the forward strand.
CAACATTGCCAATAAAATCCTAGTAGGCCAAAAAAAAGAGAGTATATTCAACCCTGTGGCATCTTGTTTTAAACAGCTGTATAAAGTTCACCTAGATAAAGCACACAAGCTGTGAATGTCCTGAAATTTTCCCATTAATTGAATTTTCAGCAGAAAAGTGTCATTTTCAGGTGTGTCCAACAAAATTTGATGCTGTTGAATAGCAGCGATGCTCCCTATAGTGTAAATCTATGAAACTGGTATTGCTCTGTTTGGTAATGTAATGCCTCAGGTATTTGAATGCATTATTGAGCTGGATATATTGTGCACATAGTATAAAGAGATATACTGAATATATTTATAAAGTGACACTGTAGTGCTAGAGCATGTGTCAGTGCTGTGACACCGACATGAATCTGTGTAGAATTTAAACCAGCTTTCACTCTTTATTACAAACCCATGATGTCTAGTTGACCAGCACTGTGCTGATGAGAAATAGATCATCCCCTTTAACCTCTTCAGCTCTGGAAGGTGTCCAAACAGCCAAAGAATCTTAAAGCCTTACTTCTTACCTGGCTTTGACCAACACATTTATAACGACAAAGAAAACAAATGGACACAGTGAATGAAGCCTGTGTTTGTTTTTGTTTTGTGTTTTTCTCACGGCTGTCAGGAACAGAGATGGGATTTTATAACGAGACAGACAGTTGTTTGGTTGCTTCTCTTAAAGCTTAAAAGGCCAGTCTTAAAGTTTTAAGAGGCGCCCAGTGTTGAGATCTAAACTATATTATATAACATATAACAATACTATGTGTTATATATGTATAGAGTAGCTTTTTGTTATTCATAAAGCTAACTGATGTGTTCTAAAAGATAAAATTATATATATTTAGTGCATCGCGTGTTGTGTGTATTTTAATGTATTTGATGTTCTGCACTGAATCTGCCACACTGCCATTTATTCAACTTTAATGAGATAATAAAGTGGTGCAGAAACAAACACACAGTGATGTGTGTCTACCGTCGTTAGGAGTGTGTTGTTTTCACTCCACTGAGCAGAGACACATCCATATTACTCTCTGAGTTAGAAAACGTCTGCAGGTGATAGATGTGTAGAAATTTTATTTAAAAAGGTCCTGGTTGTTTAGAATGAAGCTGAAACTGAACTGTATGTCCATGTAGAAAAGGTTTAAATAAGTCATTTATACAGAGACGGACAGATGGTGTGTGTCTGAAACTTTATAATTAAGCTGTTTTATTTACGCACAGATCAACACTCAGGTTATTAAATCTGTAACACACCGCCTCACTCGGTCCAAACACAGACACAGGAACAGATTTAATGGTTCAGGTCAGTGACCCGTGTTGATTTAAAACGAACATTAATGTCATATTCCTTCAATAAAACATGACACTGCGCCTGATTACTGTTCAACTCACTGCAGCGTTCTGATTGGCCGAGAGCGGTACAGCCAATAATGTGAAGAAGAGTCGAAAACAATTAACACTGTGTGTGTGTGTGTGTGTGTGTGTGTGTGTGTGTAATTCAGCCTGATGATGAGCATCAAAATGACAGAAAATCAATAATCAGTAATCGAGTGATAGATAATGTGATAGTAATAAAGATAATGAAATAAACTCTGGTGTTGTTCGGTTTTGATTGGTCAGTTCTCTTGATCTCTTTCCTTTGATGTATTATGTTCTGTTTGATTTAGTCAGTTCTGTTTGATCTGGTTTTGTTTTTTTGTTTTTGTTTTTTTTTTTTCATCTGGTCAGTTGTCTTTCACCTGCTATCCGTTTTGTTCAGACTGATTTGCTCTTCGATCAGTGATCACTGTTCTGGTTTCATCAGGTCTCTTTTCATTTGATCGGTTCTCATTGATCTGATCTTTTTCTCTCTGATTTGGTCACTTCCCCTTTAATCTGTTTTCTTCTCCATGTTGAGTTCTGATTGGTCTCTTCTCTTCACCGTGATTTAGAAAAAAAAATCATGCTTTGTGAAGGTTTCTGTCCATCAAAATATAATCATAATATGAGGAAATATGAGGGAGATGGCAGTGAGAAGCGCGTAAAGAAACGATAAGAAAATAGGGTTTGAGCGCCACCTTGTGGCTATCTTCTAGAAGTAAAAGGCGAAATGTCTGAGACTGGAAACAGTGAAAGGCTTTATTTTTGTTTTTACTTTTTAAACTTTTTTTTCTTTATTATTCTATCTTCATCAATAATAATAATAATAATAATAATAATAATAATAATAATAATAATAATAATAATAATAATTAGGAAAAGAATAAGATATTGTTTAAAATCACAATTTATTTCAAAATTATGATTAACTTTTAAACATCTTAGAAGGAAATACGTAACTGTCGAGTAAAAGCTAATCAGTAAAAAATGCTATGGACATCGGACCTGTCTTCCCAAATTACTCTTTTAACATGTTAATATTTTGGTGCTGGGGTGGAAAAAAGAGAGAAGAAAAAAGAGAAAAAGGCAATAATTTTAGAGCTTTCAAAAGAATCTTCTTTTATTGGCATAGTATAAATTTGCATACTATACTAATTCCACAATACCACACCTGCTAGCATGCTAATACTGCTAGCATGCTAATACTGTTTGAAGATGATCGTAATTGATTGATTGATGATATCATCCTCTTAAAAACTTTACATGTGAACATTTCCTTTTGTTTATGGAGAAGAGAGTGAATATAACAGCATGAGGGTGAAAAAAATCTTCAGGTAGTTTTTTTCTTCTTGTTTTCAGTCTTTAACTAAATTTTCTTACCCCTATAGTGTAATTATCTGACCGTTATATCGTGTTACTGGGTTTAGCTTTTGGAGAAATGCTAATGGACTGTTCGTTGAACTGCTTCTTGATGTTCTCGAGTTCATCTTCATCGATGTATTCATAATCATGAGAGTCGTCATCCTCGGCTTGGTTTACACACACGTCCTCCAAACTGTGGCCTCTGATAACAGCTAGACACACACACACACACACACACACACACACACACACACACACACACACACGCACACACACACGCACACACACACGCACATTTGTTTTACTAGCCTTCTAAGGACCTTCCACTGATTGTATTATTTACCTCTGCTAATTAATGCTATGTAAAAAATAATTCTAAATGATTCTATCATCATGGAAATTTGGTCCAAAAAGCTACTAAATCTAACATGACCATCATTACACAAAAAAATAACATCAGTGATAATGAAGCTTTATTCTTCATCTTCATCATCATCAGTTTTATCATTATCCTTATTATACAGTATGTAAAATGTTCTGTATATAAACATCCATCCATCTATCCATCCATCCGTTTTCTATACTCGCTTTATTCCTAATCAGGGACACGGGGATCTGCTGGAGCCTACCCCAGTACACAGTAGATGAAAGGCAGGGGTACACCCTGGACAGGTCACCAGTCCATCACATATAGACAACCACACACACTCACACTCACTCCTAAGGGCAATTTAGAATGACCAATCAACCTAACATACAGGTTTTTGGACTGTGGGAGGAAACCGGAGTACCCAGAGTAAACCCACGTAGGAACGGGGAGAACACGCAAACTCCACACAGAAAGACCCCTGCCTGTTCGAACCCAGGACTCAAACCCAGGACCTTCTTGCTGTAAGGCAACAGTGCTGACCACTAAACCACCGTACTGCCCCCCATTTAGACATTAACAGAAATATTTAGCTTTATTTTGTGGATAATTAGCGCAAAGTTAAAACACCTCCTCAGTTATCTGACCAGGTGTGTCAGTGCTGTTCCTACCTGTCTGTACAGTAACTCTGGGTAACGGAGCAGGAATGAAGGCGTTTTTCTCCATTTCTGCTGTAGTGCAGTCTGTAGGATTTTCCCGGCTCTTCACTGGAAGCTGATGGGACAGAAATCACAGACAGGAGGTCAGATTAAAGCATACAGCTGATGAACGATGGAGAAAAATGAACCTTTGATGTTGGTATCTATTAAAATATACACTTAGAGTTTGCTCTCTGAAACACTACATACACAAATCTAATTCAATCTAAAGCTATTATCAATCTAGACTAATCTAAACCTTTTATCCACTGAATCACAAGATAATTGTAAGACTGATCACGGAGTATCACACAGAGCCAGAAACCATCTGATATCTCGGCAGCTAAAAGCATCCATTGCGTGTTAGCAACATTAGCCGTGTAGCTTCAGTGCAAAACGTAAAAAAAAACCCTGTACTTTATTGACATTTGTAAGTATTTAAAAGTCCTACATTTTAATCTGAATGCAAAATTACTACTAATAATAAAAAATAGTAATAATATACAGCATGTTTTTTGTAGTTAATATTGGTTAGTTGGTTAATGTTTAACCTGAGAGATTTTTTAACGCAGATTTTCTTTGTTTTAATTTTCTTTGGCCTTTTAAAAATGAGTGAATTGAAACAAATGTAAATATAATTTTTTCATCATCATCTTAGGCAGGATAGAATCTCTAATCTAAGCCCTATATCAGATTTTTTTTTTATTGAAATAATTTAAAAGCATGAAATGCACACAGGATTAAACAGAGAGAATAACAGAATGAACCTGCAACTATTACACTGTAGTGCAGATCCATTATCAGCCACTAGATGGCAGGCAAAGGCAACTTTTATGGGTTCTTGTGTGAAACCTTGATTTAAAAGTTTAGGAGGGAATCAAGCAGAAAACCTTCTTTCATTAGGATTTAGAAAAATATAAAGGAGCTACATGGATATTGATGTTCAGCCTGATAAAGACCAGGAAGATGGAAAAGATTGAAAATTGTCATGAACATATTGTGTTAGTTTAATTATTTTCCAGCAATTAAGTGCAAACTTTCGAAAGTGTGTTTTTTATTTTCTGTTTTTTAAAATCAGCGAACTGCTTATAACCTACACTGTAGCGCGTGACCTTGGAGCTGACGTCACTTTATGGCTAATAATTACCCCATTTAACCACGTGAGCTCTTTACTTCCGTCTCTTTGATGTAGATCATGGCCAGTCTTTTCCACAAAGTGTCGGTGTGGTGCAGGTTCTCATTCCTATCAAGCAGGAACCACACCTGACTCCACCTGTTTCATCAAGTCCTCTTGGCTTTCCGTAGACTCAGGTGTGGCTTCTGCTCGGTTGGAATGAAAACCTGGACCACACTGCCCCCTTGTGGATCAGAATGGACATCCCTGATGTAGTCCAATACAAGCAATGAATAAACGTCTGAAACTTAATAAACGTCTTTTTTATCATTACAAAATACAATGGATTTATTTTGTATGAAAATTAACTAACTGTGTTCTTTTTTTTGTGTGTGTGATTTTCGAGTTTGGAAATTTGGGAATCACAGATTATCTCCAACACGGCGAGTCCAGAATTAGATCACGTGATTTAATCATGTACCAAATTAGTTTTATTTGCAGCGGCATGTTTATTTAGAAATAACTAAAGTTATTGAAGTCGCTGGGGAATTTTTTGCTGGAAAAGAAAAAGCGTGAAATAAGTAAGTAAATGCCGGTGTGTGTGCGCGCGCTTTGCTGTGACGCCGTTAATGTTGTTAATTAGGATAATTAAACGCTATTTACCATTTTAGCAACTGCTCTTATTAGAAATGTGGCGTGTGTAGGAGTGCAAAATGTCATGGAGAGCTGGAACAAAAAGGTTCACTGGCGCAATTTCACAAACCCAAATAATACAACACTGCTGTATACAAATAAATAACAAAACCTGTAACCGAATTTAGCGCTTTACATTCATCAAAAATCACACACACGTGTTTACTAAAATAATACCAAAAAAGTGCTTTGTTTTACTTCCATTTCTTTTTATGTTGTAGATTTATTTTAAAGTAATTCATCTATTTTAATGCCAAATTTCTGCTTTAAAAAAAAACAACAAACAAATCTAGTATTTCTGTTTAAAGGTAAGCTATTTATAATGTAATATAAAATTAATATTAAACTGCCCATCGTTAGTGAGCAACCTTATTGGTAGAACATTTGCTTTTTTACATCAACAGATTCACTTTTTTTGTTGTTGTTTTCCAATGAATGATTTTTTGTAGAATTTTAAAACCAATAAAGAGATTGCTGTGGAGAAAACAGCAAGCTAGATTTAAAAAAATAAATAAAAAAGAAAGTAGGCCAGAGACGGATCACTAGCAGGTTTTTTTCCCTCTAGATGGCCTATTTGGAGTGCGACAGTAACTCATCTCTATAACTGCGATGTCTGTTGTGGCATCTGAAAGTTATCAGATTATGAAATCATGAAGTCTGTGAGCTTACTAACAACTGAAAGTTGAACACCAAGTAAAAATCAAACATTGTGATAAGTAGTTTATAAATATGTCTGTTCACTGCATTAACAATAACGTTTATGTACACAAACACCACCATGAGATTTTTTTTACTGGTATGTTTGCACCAGGCTAGTGGGCCAGCAAAGTACCGTAAGTGGTACAAGTATCTAGAATACCTCAGCTAATACAGAAACGACAACGGATGTGTCTCTCTGCTGGAGGAATCATGTCTAATAGGGTGGAAAATGTCATCTTGGTGGTATGATGGTGAAGTTTAGCAGCTTTTAATGGTATATTCTTGTTTTTGTGTTGTCTCATGCACAGAGGTTTCATTTTTCATATTACATCATAACTAATATGTCAGTATTAATTACCTTTGGAGAGCAGATGGCGGATTTTTCTGATTTTGTTTGCTGTGTCTTGATTGGTCGCTCTGGGGGCCGTTTGGGTGTTTTCGGAGGGCGCGGTGGGGGTGTTACCGTGGCTACAGCGTACCTCCGCATGGTGTAGTAACTTTTCTCAGAAATCTCTTCAACAAATGACTTGACACTGGACGACGGTTCCTCACCATTCCACCTTTTATCCATGTGAAGGGTCATGTGAGTGCGATTTACTGAAATCTCCCACCAGCTCGAGAGGTCAGTGGTAGAGATGAGCAGATACGGGTCAACGATTTCTTCCTCGATGCGTAGGCCTGGAGCTCCGGCCAAAATGTCCTCCTTTAGTGAAAGGTCACGAACGGAAACCTTGACATTGAACGGCAAAGGGAACCAATGGCAAATTTCTGAAATGGTATACTGCCGTTTATCATGGATGACTTCCATAAATCCGCCATCTAAAAACATGGGGAGACGCACAACCTCGTGGGATTTCCCCTTAATCTTAAAGCACTTCAGGGAATCCATCGTATCTCTAGTTTCAACATGGTTATGTTCTTTTTTCTTCACTTGAAACTCATCCCCCATAAGAATGGATGTCAGACCATCATAAACGGAATCAAAAGCCCTGGTCGCCACAACGTGCAGGTTTTCAGTGTCACTTTGTGCTCGTTTTAGGTCGTACGCCGTCGGAAATTCACGTGGTCGGCGCTTCAGTCGTCCATTATAGCTTGTAGGAATCAGGAAATGTCTCGCTGATTCTTGCCGGATTTCCGTGGCGAGGATTCGCTTGGCTTTGTAAGCGCAGTGGACGATGATCTGTCTGCATTTTAACAGGAGTTCCAGCTCTTCCGGCATGTTCACTTCGACTGTATGGCTTTCAATCACTTCAGCCACAAACGGGAAGATCTCACAAGGTTTTTGGAACACGTCCTGCAGGGAAAGTGGCTGGATGAAAGTGCATGTGTCAATCTGATCGGTCACTTCCATGACTTCCACGTCCAGGTTGGATGGAATGACGACCACATCCTTTCCCACTGCGGAGGAAAAGAGAACAAGTGACAGTTGATGTTGAGAAGGTACACTGGGCAACATTTAAAGCTGATTTTATAAATTATTTTACTATCAAATCTCCAGAGGTGTGCTGAGTCAGCGCAAATATATAGTGTGAAAGGTTTCACTCAGGATTTAGATTAGATTAGGTTTCGTCTCATAGCTTGTATTACGAGATCTCACTCTGGCTCTTTACACAATAGATGCTCATATTCTTCCAGGTAGTCTGAGATGTTTTAGGGGTTTACAGCTCTGTCCTGTCTCAAATCTTACCTGACTGACCTGTCTATCAGTCTGTAAATGTGATGAGGGTGATAAAGCTTGGAGATAAGAAGAAGCTCGTGGTGCTCCCTAAGGCTCTGTTTTAGGACCATTATTGTTGTGGTTACAGTTTTTTATGAACTCTGTATGAGCCAAGACACTCAACGTTGCATATTAAACAGATGATGGACCATTTTTAATAAGTTTAAGTAATGATAATCTGTGAATTGGAGGATCGTCACTTTTGCTTTGGGACACTAGAAGCAAACTTTTTCACTCTTTGGTGTCTCATCTCTTTTATTCTCTTCAACTAAACACCATTCAGCTAAAAATCCAGATCCATTTTTAAAAATTTCATTTTAAAGCTGATGGAGATAACATTGCTTTTATATCGGGAACATTAGTAGACTAATCAATATAAAATAATTAGAATTCATGAATTAGGTTTGAGCTTTTGCTTGTAAAGCCCTGCTGTCTCTCTGTAAAACCTCCCACTGATGATAAAATTCTGCTTCTTACATATAAAGTGTTTCTTACATAACCAGAGTGAACATTTGGTCTGTGATCTGCTTTAATGAAAAGTTCTTTATCAGTACTTCCAGTAATGGAAAGCTTTTTTCTAGTCAGACTTTCTAGTTGATCTCAGTCCTCCTCCTGCTGCTCAGGTTCATGTCACCTTCCAAACTTTTCCCGTTTATCTTATACCCCTCCTCCATCTGTTCTTTTCTGCTGCTGTAGATTCTCACCTGGTTGCCCCTTTACTTCACTGTCCCTTGTAACTCGTCATATTCTACTCTCAGTATATTTTCAGCACTGTCTGGACCGTACACTTGGACTTTCTCAGTTAGAGAATGGAGCTGGAGCTAAATATCAGAATCCCATCCACAAAACTTTTCTTTACTCTAGCTCAAGTCCTTGGTGATCCTCACCACTGTTACCTCTGGGTTTCTCATTAAGGATCTGTGGTTTCTCTGCTCCCATCACACCTGATTCCTGACACCCGATAGCAAAGCTTGTTGTTGAAAGTGCTATACTAATAAATCATGAGCAGTAGTGTCCCTTACACCTCAGCACTTCTAAGCTACTACACGACATTCACATAAGAACCTTGGTGCTTACCCGAGGTGACTGCTTGTAACTCGTACACGGGAGTTAACGTCAACTCTCCAGACACGTTTTCCAATAAATTGGAAAACAGCAAGTCCTTCACAGGCAGGTCTTTTACTATAGTCACGATTCTCTTCCTTCCATTAGGGATTTTCCACTTGGCGAGCTCTTGGAGTGTGTAAAACTGATCATCCTCACACTCTGTGAAATTCCCTTGCTGCGAGAGGCCGAGTGTGAAGCAGAACTTCGGCTCACGATGAAGAACCTCGCATTCAATTTGGTCTTCACTGCCGTTCAGGTCACGAAGGATGGATGTAATTCGGAAGCTCTCTCGCTTCTTCAGCGAGCCTTGAGGGAGAGTAATTTTAGCCGAGGACACGAACACCGGCTGGCCGAGGATGTGAGCTCCGATCTTCAGTGAGTGTACGATCTCTCGGACGCTCAGATAAGGCTCGGTGTCTGCTACGATCCCGAAGAGACCTTTTACAGAAACGATACAACATTTTGAGATGGAGGGAGAGGCAAACAAAATCTCAAAATCCTTTAAATGTACAAATGCCTGGAGTTTTAAAACATATAATAAAGATAAAGTAAAGTAAAAAAAGATTTATCATCATTTCCAATTCACAAATCTCACACGTCTGTGATACTTCATTGTTTACGTTGTTCCTTATCTGGTCACTGTGTTCTGTCCGCTTTACAGAAATCGGCATATTGAATGATGTGATATCTTCTACACCTCAAATATAGTCTGTTAACCTGTTTGGTTTTGAGCTTTCCTGTACCATTCCACCTTTAAACGCTGGGAGGTGGAGCCTGATGGGTGGAGTAATAGCTAATTGTGCTGAGGGGAAGGTAGATAGATAGATAGATAGATAGATAGATAGATAGATAGATAGATAGATAGATAGATAGATAGATAGATAGATAGATAGATAGGTTTTCAGAGCGCAGGGTCAGCCTTGATACGGCGCCCCTGGAGCAGGGAGGGTTGAGAGCCTGGCTCAAGGACCCAAGAGCAGTAGCTTGGCAGTGCTGGAACTCGTACCTCCAACGTTCCGATCAGTGACCCTTAACTGCTTGAGCCATACAAACATTTCAGCTTTTTAATAATGCGAACTGATAATGATTTAACTTCCCTAAAGTTAGATAAATAAGTCAGTTTCACTTGAGCATGCATCTGTTTTGAAAGCAATGCTAAATCTGATTAGCGTGAATGATGAGCAAGCAGACTTAGCAAGAGGAATTAAAATGAATTGTGCCGTTTAGTGCTAGCTGTAGTGAGTTTGTTCAGCACCGTCCTACAGCACTAACACAGGTACGGTTCTTATCTTGCTCACATTTCGTGACTTTTACTCTTCGCAGTTTAGCGCTAAGCCGATGTAACAACATTATTTTCTTTAAAAGTCTGGCCTAGCTGCAACATTTTACTGCAGTTTGTTTTCCAATATTCTAGTGACACAGCTCAATTTAGCTAATGCTAGCTATAACCTGGTATTAATAAGGATATAATATAGAGTTGAGTTTATTTAAAGAGTACTTTGATGTTCATTTACTGATATTTTCTAATTGAAATGTCATTAACATATAAATATTGTAATGATTCCCCCCCCACATTAATTAAATATTAATCACTAAATCATAATCGGTTCACATTAGTTAAGAGCTGAAATGGTTTTTATCCTCATTAGCAGGTTGTGGTTCATTTATTAAAATGACTTCAATTTAATTTAATTATTACAAGTCATTCTAAAAATCTTTAACAAACTCAAACTCTCAAGTATTTAAGTTTAAAGAAATGGTTTTCTCGCACCCTAAACTAGGGTTCAAAAGAATCTCAGTAAATCTTTGTAGAGCTGAAGGAAGGGTCAGTGTTTCAGAGGAGTGTTTACCAGCAGCAAAAAAATGATTTGCAAAGACATGAGGAAAAAGTGGAAAAAAAACTGAAAGAAGCTGAATAAATTTAAAAAAAATAATTAAAAACTGACGCAGATTCACACCAAAAAATCGTCATTAATTGTGTAAAAATTGTCCAAAAAATTACAATATCGTTACTTCAGTATGATAATTAAACAGCATCACTGAAGCCCAAACTTGAAAACAAACATCACATGACATTTAGAAATAATGAGTTTGCAGACTTTTTACTCGGCTTCAGTCCAAAACACACACACACACACACACACACACACACACACTGCATACCTGGATAATCTAAAGGCAGGATGATCTCCGTCCCGTCTGGTGTCTGTGTGATGAATCTGGTGATGGTGATGTCGATGATCTTCACCAGTTCTCCAGTGGAGAGAGAACATGCTCTCCCGAAGAGCTCGTAAACCGAACCTAAACCACAAGCAGCAACACAACGGCTCTCAGTACTGTTAGAGTTCTGAAATACAGCGTTCAGTTTAACGGGTTCATCAAGGGAAGCTTTTGTTCTCAACATCACGTTATCCTCTGATTGTTTCCTTTTTAATTTTAAGAAAAGAAAAACTAAATTATTTTCCCTGTGCGTCTCATGTATGCAGCATTTTATAAGTAAATCAATACATTATAATTTAATCAATGTTTACATTTTCATTTTAAAAAATAATTTTAAACATTAATTTATTTGTAGAGAATTAATCAAGAAAAAAAAGCACATAAAAGATCTACACTGATAAATTAGTTTTATTAACTGCCAAAATGTATAAATAATCTGAATAGTGGGTGCCAATATTTACACACACTCTTTAGGAGCTTGCTTCTGGTTATGAATTCAGAGCCACTGAGGAATTATTTTTATGTATTTATTTATAGAAATTGGTTGCTTTAAAATAAATGACTGGCAAAGGTGAAATTATGGTTTAAAATCAGCGTAAAATGAGTTAAATTTAATTAAAATTTACTAAACTTTATACAAAATATTCCTGTAGACTTACATAAAAAATACTATATATATATATATATATATATATATATATATATATATATATATATATATATATATAATTACACCTACTTCTGCGAATATTTACATTAATTTTTAGCTTTAACGTTCACGGCGTATTATTGAGCTGATGAAATTAAGAGCAACGCAAAAACAAAATATACATGTACATATATATATATATATATATATATATATATATATATATATATATATATATATATATATATATATATATATATATATATAAATATATATATATATATATATATATATATATATAAATATATATATGTACATGAAAAAATTTGATTCTTCTGATTCACTTGTGAAAAGCCAATTAAATAATTAAACCAAGTAAAATAAAATAAGTAAAATAAGCAATTAATTACTCTTCAGTCATCAAATCACGTTTATCCACGTTCACCATATAATCAGAAAAATGACACTCTTTTATTCAATAAACACGGTTGACTTAAAAGGTGTTTTATAAATGTTAGTAAATATTTCATTTATCCTTAATTCAGGAGACAAATACAAATGGAAGCGAAAACTCGGCCACAAATATGAAATGGAGTGAAACAGGAAACAACAATTTTTCGTGTTTTTCTTTGTTAAAATCGTCTAGTAGATGTATTTAAGATTTGAACGCTGCTACGCTCAGTGTATAAAGTGATCAGATGTGTTTGTACCTGGACAGTAAATTCCAGACTGAATCTGCAGAATCCTGGGCAGCGTCTCAGGGTCCAGGGTGCGAGTGAACTCCGCTAGTGTCATCGCCATCCTCAGTAGCTTTAAAAAGCCTGTCTCGAGCTGAGCTTTATAGTATTAAGCCGTCCATCGAGGGTCTCGATAATTAAAAAGAACAAAAGCCGAGGGGTCAGAAAGGTCAGCGAGGTGGTGAAGGAGTGACCTTTGACCCCCTTTTTGGCCAACGCAGAGCTCAGAGTTTAAGCGTGAACAATAGTGTGAATATTGCTCTCGGAGGACAAGAACAGGAAGCGAGCGTCGATGTCGAACCTCAAAGGAAAGCGAACGCTCTGCAGAGCTGCAGCAGTGAAAACCACATGCAAACTTTATTCTCTCGCTTTTTTACTCAAGAGGAAAAGTGCTGAGGGAGGATAGCTGAGGGTGATGACATGGGGGTGTGAAAGACCTCCTTTAAGGAGGAGAAAAAAACCATGACTAAAGCTAATAATCTGTTTGACACAAAAAAAGCAGCGGTTTAGTTTTATTTCATTTCTATGGAGTTAGTAACAGTTTAAAGCTTTACTTTGTGTACGATATTTAAATCCCACTCGGGCGTCTAAACTTGATTAAATGTTTAAAAACAACGCTATTATATATATGCTATTATATTCTGTTGGAAATAAAGTTGCAGTAGTAATCTATTTAACGTGTATATTTACACAATTTAACCATAAAAACTAATATTAAACGTAATATTTATTTTTAACCGTTTTTTGTTGTTGCCGTAATGAATAAATTATTTTTCAGTATCTTATAACTAAATCTGGTGCTAGAAATATTAGTTATATTAAAGAATATTTCAAATGAAAAGATTTCGTAAAAAATTCCAGTGTTTATTTTTGTGATAAATGTGAAATGTAATATAAAATGTGTAATTAAATGGTTTAATTCTGTTACACAAAATATAATTAGTAATTTTAATAATGAATGAATTAGTAGATAATATAATTAGTAATTAATTGTATCATTATTGTATGATCAAACAAAATGAGACACTTGAAAATACTAAACCTTTTTTTTTTATTGATGTTTATTTATTGGCTGTGGAATAAAGTTAGAAAATAAACACTGGCTACAACGTAAAAGCTTTTAAACGAGTTACTGATGTAATCACACGAATTCATGTTGACTGATTTGTTTATTTGAGGTTTATTCTTTCATGCTGCTGTATTTCTGAGCAGCGAACGAATGAGTGTTTAAATGACGTTCCATCTCTCCGAGACATTTCATTTTTGCATTTTGGTTTATGGTTAGAAGAAAAGCACCAACCAAAGCAAGCAGGAAATTAACCTATCATCCCACAGACGCTGAATCAGACTGAGATCTGGGGAGTTTGGAGGCCAAGTCAACACCTGGAACTTCATGTTCCTCAAATCAACCCTGAACAATGAGTGTCATGTCCTGCTGCTAGAGGACATTAAGGAACATTGTGTCCTTAATGTGGACACAGAGAGGTGAACTCGGGCTGCAGCAGTGTTTTAGGTAGGTGATACATGTCACAGAAACATCCACATGAACTCCAGGACACAAAGCAGAACATTGTCCAGATCATCACACTGCTTCATCTCTTCCCCCAGGTAAGAAAACATGATTCTTCAGACCAGACCTCCATCTTCCACTGCACGATGGTCCAGTGTAGACCATCATAGGACACTTGGTTGCTGTTCATGGTCACTCTGACACTCTGCAGTGAGCTGTGCTGCTCTGTGTGATCTGACCAGTATTCACTTCTGTGGGATCGGACCTGACGGACTAGCCATCACACACCCCTCGGAGTCTTCAGCTCCATGACCTGGTCACTGGTTCTCTCTCTCTGACCAGATCGTCTAGACCTCACTAGATCTATTCATCAGAGTCTCTCAGATCCTGAAACTCGCCAATTTTTCCTGCTTCCAACAAATCAACATTTACTTCCTGCTAATCAACCCAGCCCTTAACAGATGCTACTGTAATGAGATCATCAACGTTTATTCATTTCACTTGTTAGAGAGTGTGTGTGTGTGTGTGTGTGTGTGTGTGTATACACACATCATATGCAAGATATTTTCTCATCATAACACCAGCACTGAAAGTATTGAAATGAAAAAGGGGAACACTTTCTGCACATTATCTTTTTTTATTAAAAGGATTTTCACTAGTTTCATTACAGCCATTAAGCCAACAACTACAGACAGAACGAAGACGATGCGAGACTCAGATGATGCCATTGATCCTTTCCTTCTTTCTTTTTTTTTCTTCCTCCCTTTTCACCTGCCATGTAAAAGTCCAACATGGCCGCATGTGGCTGTGATTTCCTTCCGTTACACACTCTGGAGTTAAACACTGATATTTTGGCGTACGTTACTCGTGCGCTCCAGTTCTCCGTAAAAGTCTGTAATAATAAAAGTTCTTCTTCTTCTTCTCTCTGTCAGATTTTCTCCTCGATATCACTTTAGTGACAGATACAGATCACGATCATGTACACGCAAAATGCAGGTAAAAATTCCAAAAAGTAACAAAACAAATTACAATTATTTATTTTATTTTATTTTTTACAAAATAAACTAACACAAGGCATGTGAGGATAAACGCATGTTCTGCATGATCACTAAAACCACAGGGAATTATGGGAACATTCCTGACTACCATGATGCTTTTATTATTATTATTTTTATTATTTAAATTTCACCAGCAGAAGAAAATTCCGTGTGAATATTTGTTGTTTTTATTTTATCATGACCTTTGTAATGTTGTTGTCTAGGAATTTTTTTAATTCTCAATATAATATTTTTAAATTCTTTACGCAGATTATACGTTTAGGTTTAAAATTAAAATTCTAAAAAGCTTTTATACAAATCAAACTCAATATTCCAGCAAAATAATCAGTCATACATCTAAAAAAAAAAAAAAAAAGAAAAAAAGATTTGTTTTAAATTTTAGAAAATAAATTGGATTTTAAAACTTTAGCATGATTCTAAAACTCGGTGCTTAGAAAAAAGATTTTTTTTGTTGATATTTTTGGCCATGCTCAGTTTTTAAATGTAAAGTTTGAATCTTCTGAATTTTTTTTTTTTTTTAAATTGATTCAATTAAATTAAATGAACTTACTTGATTTAAATCCAAACAATGAAATAGAAGTGTGAGATATTATCGTGTGTATATCAGGGCTGTCCAGTCTTATCCAGAAAGGGTCAGTGTGGGTGAAGGTTCTCAGTCCAACCAAGCAGGAGCTACACCTGAGCCCTGTTTAATCAACTGCCCTTGGCTTTCAGTAGACTCAGGTGTAGCTGCACCCACACTGACCCTTTCAGGATAAGACTGGACGCCCCTGGGGTATGTAAAGGGAGGTAAACAGCACAGCGTTCAGCAGATTTATCGTCACATGCCTACGGTCTACGTTTTTAACACTACTGAAATAATAAACAACAAAAATTCACAACAAAATGTTTCCAGGGTAAACGGGCAGGAATGACCATGATTGTTTTGAGCCTTCGAGAGGGGGAAAAAAATAAATACAAACAATGTGCTTTATAGACATATTTACACTCGTCTTTGGCTTACGATTATAATTCTGCTACAAAAACTGAAACCAATAGAAAATAAAGACGATAATAAACCATAAGCCAGCCATTAGTGCACAATACAAAGCCAGTGTCACACGCTGCATTTAACATTTTACCCTTTTTTCTGTTCTTTTTTTCTTTTTTACACAACGATGGATATCATATACGTGTACATCAGATATAATCATATACATGGTTCATCGACAGGAACAGTGACGACAGAGAGAGA